>NW_024071258.1:0-8051 GCF_014754425.2 Oryx dammah
AAAATGGTTGACTGAGGAGGCCTTACAAACAGCTGTGAAAAGAAGAGAAGCGAAAAGCAAAGGAGAAAAGGAAAGATATATCCATCTGAATGCAGAGTTCCAAAGAATAGCAAGGAGAGATAAGAAAGCCTTCCTGTGAGACCAATGCAAAGAAATAGAGGAAAACAATAGAATGGAAAAGACTAGAGATTTCTTCAAGAATATTACAGATACGAAGGGAACATTTCATGAAAAGATGGAACAGAATAATAAAGAACAGAAGTTGTATGGACCTAACAGAAGCAGAAGTTATTAAGAAAAGGTGACAAGAATACACAGAAGAACTATACAAAAAAAGATCATAATGACCTAGATAAACACGATGATGTGATCACTTACCTAGAACCAGACATCCTGGAGTGTGAAGTCAAGTGGGCCTTAGGAAGCATCACTAGGAAAAAAGCTAGTGGAGGTGATGGAATTCCAGCTGAGCTCTTTCAAATCCTGAAAGATGATGCTGTCAAAGTGCTGCACTCAATATGCCAGCAAATTTGGAAAACTCAGCAGTGGCCATGGGACTGGAAAAGGTCCGTTTTCATTCCAAGCCCAAAGAAAGGCAGTGCCAAAGAATGTTCAAACTACCACACAATTGCACTCATCTCACATGCTAGCAAAGTAATGCTCAAAATTCTCCAAGCGAGGCTTCAACAGTACGTGAAACGAGAACTTCCAGAAGTAGAAGCTGGATTTAGAGAAGACAGAGGAATCAGAGCTCAAATTGCCAATATCGGTTGGATCATCAAAAAAGCAAGAGAGTTTCAGAAAAACATCTATTTCTGCTTTATTGACTATGCCAAAGCCTTTGACTGTGTGGATCACAATAAACTGTGAAAAATTCTTCAAGAGATGGGAATACCAGACCACCTGACCTAACTCTTGAGAAACCTATATGCAGGTCAGGAAGCAACAGATAAAACTGGACATGGAACAACAGACTGGTTCCAAATAGGAAAAGGAGTACATCAAGACTGTATATTGTCACCCTGCTTATTTAACTTATATGCAGAGTACATCATGAGAAACGCCAGGCTGGAAGAAGCACAAGCTGGAATCAAGATTGCTGGGAGAAATATCAATAACCTCAGATATGCAGATGACACCACCCTTATGGCAGAAAGTGAAGAGGAACTAAAAAGCCTCTTGATGAAAGTGAAAGAAGAAAGTGAAAAAGTTTGCTTAAAGCTCAACATTCAGAAAACGAAGATCATGGCATCTGGTCCCATCACTTCATGGGAAATAGATGGGGAAACAGTGGAAACAGTGTCAGACTTTATTTTTCTGGGCTCCAAAATCACTGCAGATGGTGACTGCAGCCATGAAATTAAAAGAACCTTACTCCTTGGAAGGAAAGTTATGACCAACCTAGATAGCATATTCAAAAGCAGAGACATTATTTTGCCAACAAAGGTTCATCTAGTCAAGACTATGGTTTTTCCAGTGGTCATGTATGGATGTGAGAGTTGTGTGAGTTGGACTGTGAAGAAAGCTGAGTGCCAAAGAATTGATGCTTTTGAACTGTGGTGTTGGAGAAGACTCTTGAGGGTCCCTTGGACTGCAAGGAGATCCAACCAGTCCATCCTAAAGGAGATCAGTCCTGCGTGTTCATTGGAAGGACTGATGTTGAAGGTGAAACTCCAGTACTTTGGCCACCTCATGAGAAGAGTTGATTCATTGGAAAAGACCCTGATGCTGGGAGGGATTGGGGGCAGGAGGAGAAGGGGACGACAGAGGATGAGATGGCTGGATGGCATCACTGACTCGATGGACATTGAGTCTGAGTGAACTCCGGGAGTTGGTGATGGACAGGGAGGTCTGGCATGCTGCGATTCATGGCGTCGCAAGGAGTCGGACACTTTGAGCGACTGAACTGAACTGAGCTGAATTGGGTGACTGAAGAACAACAACAACACAAAATACAACAGTGTGATGAAAAATGTATATGAAAATGTTCAAACTCATTAATTAAGAAAACAAAATTTGAGATTTTAACTTTTTCTGATAATTATGGATCCTATTAAAAGTTAGCAAAAATAAAGAAGAATGGGCGTTCTTATTCATACAGAAAGTCTTTGGTAACCATGTACACTAAGAAAGCCTTTTAAAAAGGAAATTTAATAGTATCTCTGAAAGTTGTAAATGAACATACCTTCTACTTGTGAACTGCTAGGAATCTATTGTCTGTTACTCCTTTTGTTAATCACCAAGTTCAAATATTAAATATTATACAATTGAGCTTCCAACTAACTCTCCCTTCCCCTTAATTCTTCTCTTCCTGAGTTCAGCTTTATACTATGAATACTTATAGACAGATCTCCCTAATTCTCTCTTCTATTATACACAGACACAGGTATACCCATATACACATACAACTCCAAGCTGGAAACAACCCAATTGTGTATCAACTATAGCAGGAATAAAGAATTTATTTACAATCAAGAAAGCAAAGGACTATTAAACACATATATCAACATAGATGACGCTCAAAAAATATTGCGGGGTAAAAGAAGCAAAAAACCAAGAAAACAAAAAATATGATTCTATTTAAACTACAAAAGGCAAAAGTATACTACCTTATTTAAGGGTGCATACCTAGGGGATAAAACCATAAAGAAAAGCAAGAAAATAAGATGATTTCCCCAAATGTTAGGCCAGTGATTACCATGAGTTGGGGAGGACGCAGGGAGTTGTGATTGAGGAGATGAATTCAAGGAGACTTTAGGATGTGATTGACCTTCGACTTTTTGACCTTGATGGTAATGACATGTTAAACCGAATGTAAGTGTTTCATGCTTTTCTGTACTCTCATAATTAAAAAAAAAAGTCACTAAGAAACTTTCTGAGGTGCTGGCAGTCTTCTATTTCTCTTTTCTATTTCCAGCTTTGTTGAGATGTAACTGACTTATACCATTGTATAAGTTTAACATGTATAATCTATTGATTTGATACATTAATAAATCACAAAATGATGACCACTATAATGTTAGCTACCACCTCCATCCTGTCACATATGCTGGTCACACAAATTTTGCCTTGTCATTTTGTAGATTAAATTTGCATCTAACTTCCACATTTTTTGATTTGTTGTATTTGACTTAAAAATAAAATTTAAAAACTGCTATGGATTATTTGCTGCCTACAGAGTAAAGTTCTGACTCCTTCATCTGAACTTTCAAATTCCTCCATCGACTGATGACTTTTCAGCCTCTCTAATCCTAACTCCCACTACTACCTTCAGTGGAAACCCCAAAAACCCCAAACAAAACAAAACCCAAAAAGCCCCAACAGATACTAATTTTAGTATAATGCCTTTACAGAAAAAAGAAGAGAGAGACAGAAAATTGCCCTTTCCTCTTACTCTGTGTTTGAAAGTAAATGGGCAAGGATTATGCATTGCCTACCACATGTTTTTCTAAAATGAATCAGAGCAGGATGAGATGCCTGCTTAGTCTTTGGCCATAATGAATGTGTGTCTGTGACACCATTCTCAAAAAGAACATATTTTTCCCCAGTTACTATCTAGCTGGCATTGTGATTGAGAACTTTCTTTTAGGTCAAATAAGCAATAAAAAATGGTTGAAGGCAAGCATATGTGATGTTATGTGCTGGTGTGTGTCCACCAAAACAGTGGAAACAAACAAATGACCTGAATTGAGCCCTGAGTCTTCATGCACAGACTATCAGTTTCACACTTAGTCATAGTAACTTCACACATAGATGCCACTGAGACAACCAGGGCCAAATGTTCCTGGAAAATGGGACTTCTTAGACATTCACAGACATTTGGTGCAAATACCTGCACCCCATGCTTTGGGTGGAGATCTCAGCAAGAAAACTGATGGGCAGCTTCCAGGGGAAAAAATGAGGGAGGGGCAGGATGTGGTTTTGATGATTCAGAGGCGTCCCCCCTCCCCCCACCAGTTTGAGTCAGCATGCAGCCACATGGCCCCACACGGGGCAGCAACAACTCTTGATGAGTTGGCATACCAGATCCTCCCGACCTGCCTTCATTAAAGCACTTGGTGATTTCAGAAGCCCACATCGCATATGAGTAGTTTTACCCTTTCTAAATTAGTCAAGCAGCAAGTGGTTGACGCTTTCTGATCTACAGGATATGGTGGCACGGGGGTGCTGCTGGCCATTTTGATATTTGTTTGCCTTCCCTGGTCCTTAAAATGATAAACTCCCATCACTCATTTGGAGGCAGCCTAGCATGGCAGTTGAGCCCCTGGATGTTGGGGCCAAGCTGGCTGGGCTCAAATCCCTGCTCACCACCCCTGGACTTGTGATTTTAGAAGTGTGCGTAAATCCCTCTTTTTTGTCCCAGGGTATGAATTGTGTGCTCTTCCCGTGATTGGTGCAGGAGGAGCGAAGGGTCATCCTTCTGGTGCAACCCTGGCAGCAGTCAGAGCAAGCTCCAGCAGGGCGGTCCTACTGCTGGCTGCGTCCAGGCTCCAGGGCATGCAGAGTAGGTCGCTCTGTCCAGAGCTGACCATCAGCTATCTATGTCTTGGATCTGGAGTACTGTCCACGACTGCATCGTCCTCAACCTGTCCATGCTGGCAACTCCAGGAGTTATCTAGTCACCTTTTAACACCTTCTTTTCTGCTTCAACTTTTGGCTTTTTTTAAGTATAACTAAGATTACTGATACAATGACCTTGGAAAATTTTATTAAGGTTTCTCAGCTTATTTTCTCATCTGTAAAGTAGCTTAGTAGTATCTATCTCTTAGGGTTAGTAGGAGACTTATAAATATGTTACTGCATGCAAGTGTTCATTATGGTACTGGTGCACAGTAAGGATCCTTAAAATATTAGCTATTATTATTAATAATTTGTGGGGCACAAGAAGTACATTGGATTGCTTAAGTAAGAGTGAAACGTGGTACGAGAAAGTCCTTGCCATTTATCTTAGAGTTAAGAACCATAGCTTGGAGTCTTAGAAATTAGAGATCATTATATGTTAGCTTCAAGATTCAAGTATTGTGACCCCATCTGACTGGTTATGTTGAAGAAATAATTCCATCTTTATTGCAAAGATAGGATGAAAAAGTAACCTAGGAACTTTTGTGGTTTTAATTTATGGTTGGCTGATTTAGGCAACCATAAATATTTTGTTCTCCTTATCTAAATTTGACACGTGGACCAAAAAGGGCACACATCTTAAGTTTATAACTTGATTATCATACAAAGCAAGGTGTTGAACATTACCAGTACTACAGAGGCTTACTCTGTGCTCCCATCCTCAAAGGCATCACTACACAGATTACTCTTCCCATAAATTTAGGTTGCCTATTTTTGAAATTTATATAAATGAGATTCTATAGTATGTAATCTTTTTGTTGCTAAATGTTACATCTTTTGAGATACATCCATGTTGCACACAGAAATAGTTCTTTACATTGCTACATAGCAATACATGCCACACTTTATTTGTCCATTCTACTGTTAATAGACATTTGGGTTGCTTCCAGTTTGGTGCTATTAAGAATAATGTACTGAGAATATTCTTGTAATTATCTTTCATGCTCAGATGTATGCATTTCTTTTGGATTTCCACCTAGGGATTGAATTGCTTAATTGTCACAGGGTGGACGTATGCTTAATTTAACTGGCAACAAAATTTCAAAAGTAGTTTTACCAGTTCACCATCTCAAGCATTGCAGGAGTTTCTGTTGCTCTATATCCTAAAATCTGTATCATCAACCTCTTAAATTTTAGCCTTCTGGGATGTGTGTAGAGATATTCTGTTATGTTTTCAACTTGAATTTTCCCGATAACTAATGATGTTGAACACATTTTCATGTTCACTGACCATTTGCATATATTCTTTCATAATTCTGTTCATATCATTGAGCCTTTCTTTAAAAAATAAACTGAGTCCATTTTTTTCTTATTGAGTTACAAGAAACCTTTATACACTCTGGATATGAGTTCTCTATGTGATTTATATACATAAAATACATTTTCCCACTTTGTGTCTTGCCTTTTCATATTCTTAATAATTTCTTTTGATGAATAGAAGTTTTAAAATGACAATACATCCAAATGATTACTTTTTCCCATTATGGTGTTTTTCCAAAAGAAAATAGACTTTAAGGTTTAAAGCGGTCTTAGGATCATGGAAAAATGAGCAGAAAGAAAGAACTGTTATTCCCATATACTCACCCCTATTCACCGAATTTCCCCTGTTATTAACATCATGTATTGGTGTGGCACATTCCTGAAAACTGATGAACAAATATTGATACATTATTATTAACTAAAGTTCATAGTTTACATTTACACTTCACTCCTTATGTTGTACACTTTTTTGGTTTTGACAAATGAATCATGGTATTTATCCCCCATTATAGTATCATACAGAGTAGTCTCACTGCCCTAAAAATCTTTTGTCTTTCTCTTCATCTTCCCTCTCAACCCTTGATAACCATTGATCTTTTCACTGTCTCCAGAATGTCACATATTTGGAATCATATAGGGTGTAGCCTTTTCAGACTGACTTATTTCACTTATCAATACACATTTAAGGTTCCCCCATGGCTTCATATCTCATTATTCTATACTGAATAATATTCCATTGACTGGATATACTAGAGTTTATTTATCCATTTACCTACTGAAAGACACCTTGGTGGCTTCCAAGTTTTGGCAATTATAAATAAAGCTCTTATAAACATCTATGTACAGGTATTTGTGTGAACTTAAGTTATCCTCTTCTCTGGGTAAATACCAAGAAGTATGGTTGCTGGCCACCCAAGATGGGTGGATCATGCTGGAGAGTTCTGACAAAACGTGATCCACTGGAGAACAGAATGGTAAATCACTTCAGTATTCTTGCCTTGAGAATCCCATGAACAGTATGAAAAGGCAAAAAGATATGACAGTAAAAAATGAATGCCCCAGGTTGGTAAGTGTCCAATATGCTACCGGAGAAGAGTAGAGAAATAGCTCCAGAAAGAATGAAGAGGCTGAGCCAAAGTGAAAACAATACCCAGTTGTGGGTGTGACTGGTGATGGAAGTAAACTCCAATGCTGTAAAGAGCAATACTGCACAGGAACCTGGAATGTTAGGTCCATGAATCAAGGTAAATTGGAAGTCGTCAAACAGGAGATAGCAAGAGTGAACAGTGACATTTTAGGAATCAGTGAACTGAAATGGACCAGAATAGGTGAATTTAATTCAAATGACCATTATATCTACTACTGTGTGCAAGAATTTCTTAGAAGAAATGGAGTACCCCTCATAGTCAACAGAAGAGTCCAAAATGCAGGACTTGGGTACAATCTCAAAAATGACAGAATGATCTCTGTTCATCTCCAAGGCAAACCATTCAGTATCACAGTAATCCAAGTCTATGCCCCAACCAGTAATGCTGAAGAAGCTGAAGTTGCATGGTTCTATGAAGACCTACAAGACCTCCTAGGACTAACACTGAAAAAAGATGTCCTTTTCATCATAGGGGACTGGAATGCAAAAGTAGGAAGTCAAGAGATACCTGGAGTAACACGCAAGTTTGGCCTTGGAGTACAAAATGAACACGGCAAACGCTCTCAGAGTTTTGCCAAGAGAACGCACCGGTCATAGCAGACACCCCCATCCAACAACACAGACAGGACTCTACACATGGACATCACCAGATGGTCAACACCAAAATCAGACTGATTACATTCTTTGCAGCTGAAGATGGAGAAGCTCTACACAGTCAGCAAAAACAAGACTGGGAGCTGACTGTGGCTCAGAACTCCTTATTACCAAATTCAGACTTAAATTGAAGAAAGTAGGGAAAACCACTAGTCTATTGAGGTATGACATAAATCAAATCTCTTATGATTATACAGTGAAAGTGACAAATAGATTCAAGGGATTAGATCAGATAGACAGAGTGCCTGAAGAACAATGGATGAAGGTTTGTAACACTGTACAGGAGGCAGTGATCAAAACCATCTCCAAGAAAAAGAAATGCAAAAGGGCAAAATGGTTGACTGAGGAGGCCTTACAAACAGCTGTGAAA
>NW_024071259.1:0-8050 GCF_014754425.2 Oryx dammah
GACAGGGTGATGAAGGAAATGCTGGGCAGCAGGTGAGAGTGAGAGATGAGAGGAGGTATAAGGACAAGATTGGGAGTTGGACTAGATGTGTGGGGACAAGGGGCAGCATCAGTCCTGGAGTCTTTCTTCCTGTAAAGGTAGTATTGGCTTTCTCTTCTAAGTTTTGTTATTGTTGTTTTTGTTTGTTCTGTGTGTATGTGTGTGTATTTTGTTTTTCTGGGAAGCCTACTGGGTTACAATAAAGTGAAAAGTCAGTAGACTTTTGAGAGGGTAACAGGCAGGAAGGCCAGGGATCTCCAAACGGAGGAAATAGGCTGCAAGTGTCAGACATTGTTTATGTCTCCCTTAAGAGGCAGGAGGAAACACACTGCACGTGTCAGAATGTTTTCCTTCTCTATACAAAGTTAAAAGATAGTTTCTCTTAAAATTCTGTTTGCCATGATGACACCTTGTTCCACCTGAACTTAACTTTTCTCAAACCTTGAGTTTTTCTTACGAAAATGTTTTTCATAAACTATGTTAATGAAACTGTATTTGCTTTGGAATTTGCCTTTCTTCAGACTTCCCTGGCTCAGACGGTAAAAGCATCTGCCTACAATGCAGGAGGCCAGCGTTCGATCCCTGGGTCAGGAAGATCCCCTGGAGAAGGAAATGGCACCCCACTCCAGTACTCTTGCCTGGAAAATCCCATGGACGGAGAAGCCCTGGTAGGCTACAGTCCATGGACTCACGAAGAGTCGGACACGACTGAACCACCTCACTTTCCCTTTTCACTTTCATGCATCGGAGAAGGCAATGGCAGCCCACTCCAGTGTTCTTGCCTGGAGAATCCCAGGGACGGGGGAGCCTGGTGGGCTGCCGTCTATGGGGTCGCACAGAGTCGGACACGACCGAAGCGACTTAGCAGCAGCAGCAGCAGGGCTGTGCTAGATGTTTGTCCACACGGGCTTTCTTTATTTGTAGCAAGCGGGGTCTGCTCTAGTCGCGATATGCGGGCTCCTCAGGGCAGTGGCCCCTCTTGCTGCAGAGCACGCGCTGTAAGGTTATTTGCTTCACGGCAGGCGGGATCTTCTTGAATCAGGGACCGAACTCATGTCTCCTGTATTCCCTGGGGGATTCTTTACCATGCAGCTACCAGAGAAGTGTTCCTCATTTTTCAGTATCATATTTCTCTTTCTTCTTCTACTTGTAGCATTCTTAGATTTCTTTCTGAGTTCACAAATTCTCTCTTTCTATGGTTTGCTCTATTTTCAGTGTTTTCTAGTGAATTCTTTACTCCGTTGAGGGTGTGTGTGTGGTGTGTGTGTGTGTGTGTGTTCTTCAGCTCTGAAATTTGTTTGGCTTTTCCTTAGGTTCAGTCTTTTTGGTAAAGCATTCCTCTGTTCTGTAATTTTATTTCTGAGCTCATTCAACTGCTTTTCTTAGTTTTCTTATCTCTTCGAGTTTTTTCAAGATCTATTCTGAATTTTCTGTCAGATCAAAACATTCTGTTACTTTAAGTTTGGTCTCTGAAGAATTGTCATTTTCTCTGTGTTGAATGGTTTACTGTCCTTCTTCACACTGTTTGAAGTATTGTTCTCTGTGCCTGTGAAATTAAATGACAGATTTTGAGACAGCCTTTTCCTTTGTTTTCCAGTAGGTGGCGACAAGGTTTTGAGCTCTCTTCTCTGCTTTGCCTCTGGTTGTATTTGAGAGGTGGCAGTTTCCAGCCTCCACCATCTCTGTAGGGCTTCCCAGTTGGTGCTAGTGGTAATGAACCCGCCTGCCAGTCCAGGAGAGATGTAAGAGATGCAGGTTCGATCCCTGTGTTGGTAAAATCTTCGGGAAGACGGCATGGCAATCCACTCCAGTGTTCCTCCCTGGATAATCTCATGGACAGAGGAGCCTGGCATGGGGTTGCAAAGAGCTGGACATGACCGAGGGACTTTCACTTTCTTATGCCACCAAGGTCATTGTTGCCTTGTTTCTGTTAGATTTGCTGTTATCACCAAGATGACGAACTCTTTCATTGAATCCAGGATCCCTTGAGACATAGGCTCTGCTATTGGGGGGGTGGGGGCGGCAACTGGATCAAGCAGATCTTCTCAGTATTTAAATTTCAAATATTCAATTTTTTTTAATATGAAAGTGAAAGTGAAAGTCGCTCAGTTGTGTCCAACTCTTTGTGACCCCATGGACTGTAGCCTGCCAGGCTCCTCTGTCCATGGGATTCTCTAGGCAAGAATACCGGAGTGGATTGCCATGCCCTCCTCCAGAGGATCTTCCCCACCCAGGGGTCAAACCTGCATCTATTACATGTCTCCTGGATTGGCAGGAGGGTTCTTTACCACTAGTGCCACCTGGGAAGCCCTGTGTTTTTATATATTGTAGTCCATTTAAAGTTATTACAAACAACACTTAGATTTGCCAGTGGTATACAATATATTTTTGTACCTTATTTATTTTATACATAGTAGTTTGTATCTCTTAATCCTATATAAATACCTCATTTCTCCCTGCTTCCCACTCACCAGTTGTAACCACAGGATTGGTCTCTATATCTGTGATTTGTGTCTCTTCTTTATATAACTTTGTTTTATTTTTTAGATTCCACCTATAAGTGATAACAAATTTGTCTTTCATTATCTGACTTATTTCAATAAGCATGGGAAATAGATGGGGAAACAGTGTCAGACTTTATTTTTGGGGGCTCCAAAATCACTAGAGATGGTGACTGCAGCCATGAAATTAAAAGATGCTTACTCCTTGGAAGAAAAGTTATGATCAACCTAGATAGCATATTCAAAAGCAGAGACATTGCTTTGCCGACTAAGGTCCGTCTAGTCAAGGCTATGGTTTTTCCAGTGGTCATGTATGGATGTGAGTTGCACTGTGAAGAAGGCTGAGCACTGAAGAATTGATGCTTTTGAAGTGTGGTGTTGAAGAAGACTCTTGAGAGTCCTTTGGACCGCAAGGAGATCCAACCCAGTCCATTCTGAAGATCAACCCTGGGATTTCTTTGGAAGGAATGATGCTAAAGCTGAAACTCCAGTAGTTTGGCCACCTCATGCAAAGAGTTGACTCATTGGAAAAGTCTTTGATGCTGAGAGGGATTGGGGGCAGGAGGAGAAGGGGATGACAGAGGATCAGATAGCTGGATGGTATCACTGACTCGATGGACGCGAGTCTGAGTGAACTCCGGGAGTTGGTGATGAACAGGGAGGCCTGGCGTGCTGTGGTCCATGGGGTCGCAAAGAGTCGGACACGACTGAGCGACTGAACTGAACTGAACTGAATGCACTTTAGGTCCATGTATGTTGCAAATGGCAGAATTTCACTTTATTTTATAGGTAAGTAATATTCCATTGTGTATGAAAAGTGAAAGTGAAAGTCGCTCAGTCCTGTCCCACTCTTTGAGACCCCATGGACCATCCAGTCATTGGAATTCTCCAGGTCAGAATACTGGAGTGGGTAGCCTCTCCCTTCTCCAGGGAATCTTCCCAACCCAGGGAGCAAACCCAGGTCTCTCACATTTCCGGCAGATTGTTTACCAGCAGAGCCAAGGGAAGCCCAAGCATACAGGGGGTGGTAGCCTATTCCTTCTCCAGCAGATCTCCTCGACCTAGGAATCAAACTGGGGTCCCTGCACTGCAGGCAGATTCTTTACCAGCTAAGCTTCCAGGGAAGCCCCCAAATGATGATGCACACTACGAGCCAGCCAGGAGTCGAACCTGGACTCTTCTGATCCATAGTCAGACTTGTATTGTGTATATACACCACAACTTGTTCATTCATCTGTTTGGGCACTTGGGCTGATTCCCTATCTTGTCCATAATAAATAATACTGCTGTGAACTTTGGGGTGCATATGTCTTTTTGAATTAATATTTTCATTTTCTTCAGACACATACCCAGGAGTGGAATTGCTGAATCATATGGTATTTTTACTCTTAGCTTTTTGAAGAGCCTCTGTACTATTTCTATAGGGCCTCCATCAATTAAAAATTTCATCAATACTCTACCAGTGTTCCCTGTTTTTCCTTCCTCTTCACCAACATTTGGTATTTGTGCTATTTATTTTCTCTTTGTCTTTGTGGTGTTTTTGATGATAGTCATTTTGACAGATGTTAGGTGATATTTCTTTGTAGGTTTGATTTTCATCAAACCTGATGATTAGCAATGTTAAGAAAATGTTCATGTGCCTGTTAGAAATCTATGTCTTCTTTAGAAGAATGTCTGTTTTCAAGAATCAGTACTAGGATATTGATTGTGCATACAAACACACACACACACACACAGAGAAACACTGGAAAAGTCCTCCTTGATTACCCTTCTCTCATCAAGTTCTTCCTAAAATGAGAAAGTTGAGAATTCCTAAGAACAAACAGGAATAAAAGCAGTGATAGCTTAAATAATCCATTTTATTTCTTTAGAAAGAAAAAATGAAATATGACTTGGTTGGAGGAAGACTGGGGAAAAACTTCCAAAAGACATGGGGATTCCATCAGTCTCTGCAAGAAGATTCATTTCAAAAATAATTCTTTCTCTAATCTCACTAAAGGAAGATAGCAGACTTTTCTCTTCCTTCTTGTGAACTTTCACCTCAATGCAAAAGTCTGACCAGGGCTCAGAAAACATTTATCTACACCACTGTTAAGAGATCCCATGACTATACTTTTGAGTATTAATGTATCACTGTGAATTTTTTTAAAGCTGGACAAACAGACCATGGGTTTCCCTGGTGGCTCAGACAGAAAAGAATCAGCCTACAATGCAGGAGACCTGGGTTTGATCCCTGAGTCAAGAAGATCCCCTGGAGAAGGGCATGGCTACCCACTCCAGTATTGTTGCCTGAAGTATTCCATGGTCAGAGGAGCCTGGCAGGCTATAGTCCATGGGGTCACAGAGAGTTACACGTAACTGAGCGACTTGCACTTGCAAACAGACCACAAAGTGAAATTCAACTTAAGTGAAATAAAATTATTACAGAAAATGTTTAAAATGTGAGATAATGTGGCTATCCAAAAACATTTATTTAGCAATTAGGTAAGACTGAGAACTTTCCACAGTTTATTGTGATCCACACAGTCAAAGACTTTGGCATAGTCAATAAAGCAGATGTTTTTCTGGAACTCTTGTTTTTTCCATGATCCAGAGGATATTGGCAATTTGATGTCTGGTGTTTCTGCCTTTTCTAAGTCCAACTTGAACATCTGGGAGTTCACAGTTCATGTATTGCTTAAGCCTGGCTTGGAGAATTTTGAGCATTACTTTACTAGCGTGTGAGATGAGTGCAATTGTGTGGTAGTTTGAGCATTCTTTGGCATTGCCTTTCTTTGGGATTGGAATGAAAACTGACCTTTTCTGTCCTGTGGCCACTGCTGAGTTTTCCAAATTTGCTGGCATATTGAGTGCAGCACTTTCACAGCATCATCTTTCAGGATTTGAAACAACTCAATTGGAATTCCATCACTTCCACTAGCTTTGTTCCTAGTGATGCTTTCTAAGGCCCACTTGACTTCACATTCCAGGATGTCTGGCTCTAGGTGAGTGATCACACCATCGTGATTCTCTGGGTCGTGAAGATCTTTTTCGTAGAGTTCTTCTGTGTATTCTTGCCGCCTCTTCTCAATATCTTCTGCTTCTGTTAGGTCCAGATCATTTCTGTCCTTTATCGAGCTCATCTTTGCATGAAATGTTCTCTTGCTGCTGCTGCTGCTGCTGCTGCTAAGTCGCTTCAGTTGTGTCCGACTCTGTGCGACCCCATAGACGGCAGCCCACCATGCTCCGCTGTCCCTGGGATTCTGCAGGCAAGAACACTCAAGTGGCTTGCCATTTCCTTCTCCAATGCATGAAAGTGAAAACTGAAAGTGAAGTCACTGAGTCGTGTCCAACTCTCAGCGACCCCATGGACTGCAGCCCACTAGGCTCCTCCATACATGGGATTTTCCAGGCAAGAGTACTGGAGTTGGGTGCCATTGCCTTCTCTGAACTGTTCTCTTGGTATCTCTAATTTTCTTGAAGAGATCTCTAGTCTTTCCCATTCTGTTGTTTTCCTCTATTTCTTTTCATTGATCTCTGAGGAAGGCTTTCTTATCTCTCCTTGCTATTCTTTGGAACTCTACATTCAGATGCTTATATCTTTCCTTTTCTCCTTTGCTTTTCACTTCTCTTCTTTTCACAGCTATTTGTAAGGCCTCCGCAAACAGCCATTTCACTTTTTTTCATTTCTTTTCCGTGGGGATGGTCTTGATCCCTGTCTCCTGTACAATGTCATGAACCTCAGTCCATAGTTCATCAGGCACTTTGTGTATCAGATCTAGTCCCTTAAAACTATTTCTCACTTCCGCTGTAACATCATAAGGGATTTGATTTAGCTCATACCTGAATGGTCTAGTGGTTTTCCCTACTTTCTTCAATTTAAGTCTGAATCTGGCTATAAGGAGTTTATGATCTGAGCTGTATATTGTCACCCTGTTTATTTAACTTCTATGCAGAGTACATCATGAGAAACTCTGGGCTGGAAGAAGCACAAGCTGGAATCAAGGTTGCTGGGAGAAATATCAAGAACCTCAGATATGCAGATGACACCACCCTTATGGCAGAAAGTGAAGAGGAACTAAAAAGCCTCTTGATGAAAGTGAAAGTGGAGAGTCAAAAAGTTAGCTTAAAGCTCAACATTCAGAAAATGAAGATCATGGAATCCAGTCCCATCACTTCATGGCAAATAGATGGGGAAACAGTGGAAACAGTGTCAGACTTTATTTTTTTGGGTTCCAAAATCACTGTAGATGGTTACTGCAGTCATGAAATCAAAAGACACTTACTCCTTGGAAGAAAAGTTATGACCAACCTAGATAGCATATTCATAAGCAGAGACATTACTGTGCCAACAAAAGTCCATCTTGTCAAGGTTACGGTTTTTCCAGTGGTCATGTATGGATGTGAGAGTTGGACTGTGAAGAAATCTGAGTGCCAAAGAATTGATGCTTTTGAACTATGGTGTTAGAGAAGACTCTTGAGAGTCCCTTGGACTGCAAGGAGACCCAACCAGTCCATTCTAAAGGAGATCAGTCTTGGGTGTTCTTTGAAAGGACTGATGCTGAGGCTGAAACTCCAATACTTTGGCCACCTCATGCGAAGAGTTGACTCATTGGAAAAGGCTCTGATGCTGGGAGGAATTTGGGGCAGGAGGAGAAGGGGACAACAGAGGATGAGATGGCTGGATGGCATCAGCGGCTCGATGGACGTGAGTTTGAGTTAACTCCGGGGGTTGGTGATGGACAGGGAGGCCTAGTGTGCTGCAATTCATGGGGTCACAATTAGTTGGACACAACTGAGCAACTGAACTGAACTGAACTGAAGATTGAGAAAAAAATTGCAATTCTTCAATCAATTTATTTTGTTTCTTAAAACAAAGAAATAAGGTTCAAAAGAAAGTAACATGTATTTTGAAAATAATTTATTTCAATCACAGACAGAAGGAAACAAAAAGGAATAGACATTTATACTGGGCTACCCCTATGGGCTAGAAATTACAGAAGTTATTGCAAATGTTGTATTGTTTAATTGTCACAATATTAATCAGGTGATTTTTTGAAATGAGAAACTGAACTCCATAGAATTTCGTTTACTTGATAAGAGCTATTATGTCGAAACATAAGAATTATAATAAAATTCTCTGATCACACAAACATACACTCACACACTTCTCTATGGCAGGAAGACCTAGAGTAGTCTTGACAGCAGCACAAAGGTATCTAGGATCTGAAAAATGAGACTTCAGTGAAAAGAACCATTGTATTCCTGAAGGAACAAATCTGTTTAATGAGACACTGATATAGGTTATATTGTTTAGTAATTAATAGATAAAATATTTATGATTGAGACAGTTATATGCTTTACACTTAGTTGCATTTATTTTTTCACAATGATCTTGTGTATGGTACAATTTTATAAAAAGATTATTTTAAGAAAATAAACATCACTTAAATATGCTATTCAAGTTTACACTTCTAATATGCAGAAACAGGGCTTGAACTTAGACCCTCTGAACACAAAACTATCATTCT
>NW_024071260.1:0-8050 GCF_014754425.2 Oryx dammah
GACAGGGTGATGAAGGAAATGCTGGGCAGCAGGTGAGAGTGAGAGATGAGAGGAGGTGTAAGGACAGGATTGGGAGTTGGACTAGATGTGTGGGGACAAGGGGCAGCATCAGTCCTGGAGTCTTTCTTCCTGTAAAGGTAGTATTGGCTTCCTCTTCTAAGTTTTGTTATTGTTGTTTTTGTTTGTTCTGTGTGTATGTGTGTGTATTTTGTTTTTCTGGGAAGCCTACTGGGTTACAATAAAGTGAAAAGTCAGTAGACTTTTGAGAGGGTAACAGGCAGGAAGGCCAGGGATCTCCAAACGGAGGAAATAGGCTGCAAGTGTCAGACATTGTTTATGTCTCCCTTAAGAGGCAGGAGGAAACACACTGCACGTGTCAGAATGTTTTCCTTCTCTATACAAAGTTAAAAGATAGTTTCTCTTAAAATTCTGTTTGCCATGATGACACCTTGTTCCACCTGAACTTAACTTTTCTCAAACCTTGAGTTTTTCTTACGAAAATGTTTTTCATAAACTATGTTAATGAAACTGTATTTGCTTTGGAATTTGCCTTTCTTCAGACTTCCCTGGCTCAGACGGTAAAAGCATCTGCCTACAATGCAGGAGGCCAGCGTTCGATCCCTGGGTCAGGAAGATCCCCTGGAGAAGGAAATGGCACCCCACTCCAGTACTCTTGCCTGGAAAATCCCATGGACGGAGAAGCCCTGGTAGGCTACAGTCCATGGACTCACGAAGAGTCGGACACGACTGAACCACCTCACTTTCCCTTTTCACTTTCATGCATCGGAGAAGGCAATGGCAGCCCACTCCAGTGTTCTTGCCTGGAGAATCCCAGGGACGGGGGAGCCTGGTGGGCTGCCGTCTATGGGGTCGCACAGAGTCGGACACGACCGAAGCGACTTAGCAGCAGCAGCAGCAGGGCTGTGCTAGATGTTTGTCCACACGGGCTTTCTTTATTTGTAGCAAGCGGGGTCTGCTCTAGTCGCGATATGCGGGCTCCTCAGGGCAGTGGCCCCTCTTGCTGCAGAGCACGCGCTGTAAGGTTATTTGCTTCACGGCAGGCGGGATCTTCTTGAATCAGGGACCGAACTCATGTCTCCTGTATTCCCTGGGGGATTCTTTACCATGCAGCTACCAGAGAAGTGTTCCTCATTTTTCAGTATCATATTTCTCTTTCTTCTTCTACTTGTAGCATTCTTAGATTTCTTTCTGAGTTCACAAATTCTCTCTTTCTATGGTTTGCTCTATTTTCAGTGTTTTCTAGTGAATTCTTTACTCCGTTGAGGGTGTGTGTGTGGTGTGTGTGTGTGTGTGTGTTCTTCAGCTCTGAAATTTGTTTGGCTTTTCCTTAGGTTCAGTCTTTTTGGTAAAGCATTCCTCTGTTCTGTAATTTTATTTCTGAGCTCATTCAACTGCTTTTCTTAGTTTTCTTATCTCTTCGAGTTTTTTCAAGATCTATTCTGAATTTTCTGTCAGATCAAAACATTCTGTTACTTTAAGTTTGGTCTCTGAAGAATTGTCATTTTCTCTGTGTTGAATGGTTTACTGTCCTTCTTCACACTGTTTGAAGTATTGTTCTCTGTGCCTGTGAAATTAAATGACAGATTTTGAGACAGCCTTTTCCTTTGTTTTCCAGTAGGTGGCGACAAGGTTTTGAGCTCTCTTCTCTGCTTTGCCTCTGGTTGTATTTGAGAGGTGGCAGTTTCCAGCCTCCACCATCTCTGTAGGGCTTCCCAGTTGGTGCTAGTGGTAATGAACCCGCCTGCCAGTCCAGGAGAGATGTAAGAGATGCAGGTTCGATCCCTGTGTTGGTAAAATCTTCGGGAAGACGGCATGGCAATCCACTCCAGTGTTCCTCCCTGGATAATCTCATGGACAGAGGAGCCTGGCATGGGGTTGCAAAGAGCTGGACATGACCGAGGGACTTTCACTTTCTTATGCCACCAAGGTCATTGTTGCCTTGTTTCTGTTAGATTTGCTGTTATCACCAAGATGACGAACTCTTTCATTGAATCCAGGATCCCTTGAGACATAGGCTCTGCTATTGGGGGGGTGGGGGCGGCAACTGGATCAAGCAGATCTTCTCAGTATTTAAATTTCAAATATTCAATTTTTTTTAATATGAAAGTGAAAGTGAAAGTCGCTCAGTTGTGTCCAACTCTTTGTGACCCCATGGACTGTAGCCTGCCAGGCTCCTCTGTCCATGGGATTCTCTAGGCAAGAATACCGGAGTGGATTGCCATGCCCTCCTCCAGAGGATCTTCCCCACCCAGGGGTCAAACCTGCATCTATTACATGTCTCCTGGATTGGCAGGAGGGTTCTTTACCACTAGTGCCACCTGGGAAGCCCTGTGTTTTTATATATTGTAGTCCATTTAAAGTTATTACAAACAACACTTAGATTTGCCAGTGGTATACAATATATTTTTGTACCTTATTTATTTTATACATAGTAGTTTGTATCTCTTAATCCTATATAAATACCTCATTTCTCCCTGCTTCCCACTCACCAGTTGTAACCACAGGATTGGTCTCTATATCTGTGATTTGTGTCTCTTCTTTATATAACTTTGTTTTATTTTTTAGATTCCACCTATAAGTGATAACAAATTTGTCTTTCATTATCTGACTTATTTCAATAAGCATGGGAAATAGATGGGGAAACAGTGTCAGACTTTATTTTTGGGGGCTCCAAAATCACTAGAGATGGTGACTGCAGCCATGAAATTAAAAGATGCTTACTCCTTGGAAGAAAAGTTATGATCAACCTAGATAGCATATTCAAAAGCAGAGACATTGCTTTGCCGACTAAGGTCCGTCTAGTCAAGGCTATGGTTTTTCCAGTGGTCATGTATGGATGTGAGTTGCACTGTGAAGAAGGCTGAGCACTGAAGAATTGATGCTTTTGAAGTGTGGTGTTGAAGAAGACTCTTGAGAGTCCTTTGGACCGCAAGGAGATCCAACCCAGTCCATTCTGAAGATCAACCCTGGGATTTCTTTGGAAGGAATGATGCTAAAGCTGAAACTCCAGTAGTTTGGCCACCTCATGCAAAGAGTTGACTCATTGGAAAAGTCTTTGATGCTGAGAGGGATTGGGGGCAGGAGGAGAAGGGGATGACAGAGGATCAGATAGCTGGATGGTATCACTGACTCGATGGACGCGAGTCTGAGTGAACTCCGGGAGTTGGTGATGAACAGGGAGGCCTGGCGTGCTGTGGTCCATGGGGTCGCAAAGAGTCGGACACGACTGAGCGACTGAACTGAACTGAACTGAATGCACTTTAGGTCCATGTATGTTGCAAATGGCAGAATTTCACTTTATTTTATAGGTAAGTAATATTCCATTGTGTATGAAAAGTGAAAGTGAAAGTCGCTCAGTCCTGTCCCACTCTTTGAGACCCCATGGACCATCCAGTCATTGGAATTCTCCAGGTCAGAATACTGGAGTGGGTAGCCTCTCCCTTCTCCAGGGAATCTTCCCAACCCAGGGAGCAAACCCAGGTCTCTCACATTTCCGGCAGATTGTTTACCAGCAGAGCCAAGGGAAGCCCAAGCATACAGGGGGTGGTAGCCTATTCCTTCTCCAGCAGATCTCCTCGACCTAGGAATCAAACTGGGGTCCCTGCACTGCAGGCAGATTCTTTACCAGCTAAGCTTCCAGGGAAGCCCCCAAATGATGATGCACACTACGAGCCAGCCAGGAGTCGAACCTGGACTCTTCTGATCCATAGTCAGACTTGTATTGTGTATATACACCACAACTTGTTCATTCATCTGTTTGGGCACTTGGGCTGATTCCCTATCTTGTCCATAATAAATAATACTGCTGTGAACTTTGGGGTGCATATGTCTTTTTGAATTAATATTTTCATTTTCTTCAGACACATACCCAGGAGTGGAATTGCTGAATCATATGGTATTTTTACTCTTAGCTTTTTGAAGAGCCTCTGTACTATTTCTATAGGGCCTCCATCAATTAAAAATTTCATCAATACTCTACCAGTGTTCCCTGTTTTTCCTTCCTCTTCACCAACATTTGGTATTTGTGCTATTTATTTTCTCTTTGTCTTTGTGGTGTTTTTGATGATAGTCATTTTGACAGATGTTAGGTGATATTTCTTTGTAGGTTTGATTTTCATCAAACCTGATGATTAGCAATGTTAAGAAAATGTTCATGTGCCTGTTAGAAATCTATGTCTTCTTTAGAAGAATGTCTGTTTTCAAGAATCAGTACTAGGATATTGATTGTGCATACAAACACACACACACACACACAGAGAAACACTGGAAAAGTCCTCCTTGATTACCCTTCTCTCATCAAGTTCTTCCTAAAATGAGAAAGTTGAGAATTCCTAAGAACAAACAGGAATAAAAGCAGTGATAGCTTAAATAATCCATTTTATTTCTTTAGAAAGAAAAAATGAAATATGACTTGGTTGGAGGAAGACTGGGGAAAAACTTCCAAAAGACATGGGGATTCCATCAGTCTCTGCAAGAAGATTCATTTCAAAAATAATTCTTTCTCTAATCTCACTAAAGGAAGATAGCAGACTTTTCTCTTCCTTCTTGTGAACTTTCACCTCAATGCAAAAGTCTGACCAGGGCTCAGAAAACATTTATCTACACCACTGTTAAGAGATCCCATGACTATACTTTTGAGTATTAATGTATCACTGTGAATTTTTTTAAAGCTGGACAAACAGACCATGGGTTTCCCTGGTGGCTCAGACAGAAAAGAATCAGCCTACAATGCAGGAGACCTGGGTTTGATCCCTGAGTCAAGAAGATCCCCTGGAGAAGGGCATGGCTACCCACTCCAGTATTGTTGCCTGAAGTATTCCATGGTCAGAGGAGCCTGGCAGGCTATAGTCCATGGGGTCACAGAGAGTTACACGTAACTGAGCGACTTGCACTTGCAAACAGACCACAAAGTGAAATTCAACTTAAGTGAAATAAAATTATTACAGAAAATGTTTAAAATGTGAGATAATGTGGCTATCCAAAAACATTTATTTAGCAATTAGGTAAGACTGAGAACTTTCCACAGTTTATTGTGATCCACACAGTCAAAGACTTTGGCATAGTCAATAAAGCAGATGTTTTTCTGGAACTCTTGTTTTTTCCATGATCCAGAGGATATTGGCAATTTGATGTCTGGTGTTTCTGCCTTTTCTAAGTCCAACTTGAACATCTGGGAGTTCACAGTTCATGTATTGCTTAAGCCTGGCTTGGAGAATTTTGAGCATTACTTTACTAGCGTGTGAGATGAGTGCAATTGTGTGGTAGTTTGAGCATTCTTTGGCATTGCCTTTCTTTGGGATTGGAATGAAAACTGACCTTTTCTGTCCTGTGGCCACTGCTGAGTTTTCCAAATTTGCTGGCATATTGAGTGCAGCACTTTCACAGCATCATCTTTCAGGATTTGAAACAACTCAATTGGAATTCCATCACTTCCACTAGCTTTGTTCCTAGTGATGCTTTCTAAGGCCCACTTGACTTCACATTCCAGGATGTCTGGCTCTAGGTGAGTGATCACACCATCGTGATTCTCTGGGTCGTGAAGATCTTTTTCGTAGAGTTCTTCTGTGTATTCTTGCCGCCTCTTCTCAATATCTTCTGCTTCTGTTAGGTCCAGATCATTTCTGTCCTTTATCGAGCTCATCTTTGCATGAAATGTTCTCTTGCTGCTGCTGCTGCTGCTGCTGCTAAGTCGCTTCAGTTGTGTCCGACTCTGTGCGACCCCATAGACGGCAGCCCACCATGCTCCGCTGTCCCTGGGATTCTGCAGGCAAGAACACTCAAGTGGCTTGCCATTTCCTTCTCCAATGCATGAAAGTGAAAACTGAAAGTGAAGTCACTGAGTCGTGTCCAACTCTCAGCGACCCCATGGACTGCAGCCCACTAGGCTCCTCCATACATGGGATTTTCCAGGCAAGAGTACTGGAGTTGGGTGCCATTGCCTTCTCTGAACTGTTCTCTTGGTATCTCTAATTTTCTTGAAGAGATCTCTAGTCTTTCCCATTCTGTTGTTTTCCTCTATTTCTTTTCATTGATCTCTGAGGAAGGCTTTCTTATCTCTCCTTGCTATTCTTTGGAACTCTACATTCAGATGCTTATATCTTTCCTTTTCTCCTTTGCTTTTCACTTCTCTTCTTTTCACAGCTATTTGTAAGGCCTCCGCAAACAGCCATTTCACTTTTTTTCATTTCTTTTCCGTGGGGATGGTCTTGATCCCTGTCTCCTGTACAATGTCATGAACCTCAGTCCATAGTTCATCAGGCACTTTGTGTATCAGATCTAGTCCCTTAAAACTATTTCTCACTTCCGCTGTAACATCATAAGGGATTTGATTTAGCTCATACCTGAATGGTCTAGTGGTTTTCCCTACTTTCTTCAATTTAAGTCTGAATCTGGCTATAAGGAGTTTATGATCTGAGCTGTATATTGTCACCCTGTTTATTTAACTTCTATGCAGAGTACATCATGAGAAACTCTGGGCTGGAAGAAGCACAAGCTGGAATCAAGGTTGCTGGGAGAAATATCAAGAACCTCAGATATGCAGATGACACCACCCTTATGGCAGAAAGTGAAGAGGAACTAAAAAGCCTCTTGATGAAAGTGAAAGTGGAGAGTCAAAAAGTTAGCTTAAAGCTCAACATTCAGAAAATGAAGATCATGGAATCCAGTCCCATCACTTCATGGCAAATAGATGGGGAAACAGTGGAAACAGTGTCAGACTTTATTTTTTTGGGTTCCAAAATCACTGTAGATGGTTACTGCAGTCATGAAATCAAAAGACACTTACTCCTTGGAAGAAAAGTTATGACCAACCTAGATAGCATATTCATAAGCAGAGACATTACTGTGCCAACAAAAGTCCATCTTGTCAAGGTTACGGTTTTTCCAGTGGTCATGTATGGATGTGAGAGTTGGACTGTGAAGAAATCTGAGTGCCAAAGAATTGATGCTTTTGAACTATGGTGTTAGAGAAGACTCTTGAGAGTCCCTTGGACTGCAAGGAGACCCAACCAGTCCATTCTAAAGGAGATCAGTCTTGGGTGTTCTTTGAAAGGACTGATGCTGAGGCTGAAACTCCAATACTTTGGCCACCTCATGCGAAGAGTTGACTCATTGGAAAAGGCTCTGATGCTGGGAGGAATTTGGGGCAGGAGGAGAAGGGGACAACAGAGGATGAGATGGCTGGATGGCATCAGCGGCTCGATGGACGTGAGTTTGAGTTAACTCCGGGGGTTGGTGATGGACAGGGAGGCCTAGTGTGCTGCAATTCATGGGGTCACAATTAGTTGGACACAACTGAGCAACTGAACTGAACTGAACTGAAGATTGAGAAAAAAATTGCAATTCTTCAATCAATTTATTTTGTTTCTTAAAACAAAGAAATAAGGTTCAAAAGAAAGTAACATGTATTTTGAAAATAATTTATTTCAATCACAGACAGAAGGAAACAAAAAGGAATAGACATTTATACTGGGCTACCCCTATGGGCTAGAAATTACAGAAGTTATTGCAAATGTTGTATTGTTTAATTGTCACAATATTAATCAGGTGATTTTTTGAAATGAGAAACTGAACTCCATAGAATTTCGTTTACTTGATAAGAGCTATTATGTCGAAACATAAGAATTATAATAAAATTCTCTGATCACACAAACATACACTCACACACTTCTCTATGGCAGGAAGACCTAGAGTAGTCTTGACAGCAGCACAAAGGTATCTAGGATCTGAAAAATGAGACTTCAGTGAAAAGAACCATTGTATTCCTGAAGGAACAAATCTGTTTAATGAGACACTGATATAGGTTATATTGTTTAGTAATTAATAGATAAAATATTTATGATTGAGACAGTTATATGCTTTACACTTAGTTGCATTTATTTTTTCACAATGATCTTGTGTATGGTACAATTTTATAAAAAGATTATTTTAAGAAAATAAACATCACTTAAATATGCTATTCAAGTTTACACTTCTAATATGCAGAAACAGGGCTTGAACTTAGACCCTCTGAACACAAAACTATCATTCT
>NW_024071261.1:0-8043 GCF_014754425.2 Oryx dammah
GCTCGATGCGATGAAAGTCTTGGCCAGGCTCGCAAAGTGCAAGGCAGCATCTCAGCCGTGACTCTGCCATATCAGGCCTCCGAGCAGAGCTGTATCTTTCCCATTGTGGAAGCACACACGGTGCTTCCCAAGAAAGGCATGCAAACTGACGCCACTGGGCTGCCTCTTCTGTCCACAAGTAGCCTCACTTCCCTGCATGCTATGTAAGCAGCTTCCAGGCCTGGGTGACAAGCGCTTCCTGGAGGTCTTTTCTCAGGGGCTGGTATCCCTGCTCAGGAGCTGTGGGACGGAGCCCAAACACACAGGGGAAGGCCAAAACCACATCCACACGTCTCTGCTGGGTAGCAGAGCGCAAAGAAATCTACGTGGTCAGGAATTTCTTGGCACCAACGGGGTGTGACTTCTGCACACCCCAACCAGGGGCCCTGGAAGCTGGATTCCATCCATGCAGCGCTGAGTCTCTGCGGCCAAGTAACAGCTTGAGAATCCATCCAGTGGCTCTTCCCTTCCCTCTGACAGCGCTCTCACTGCTGTAGCCCTTGGCAGTGTGGAAGCGACCAGACTCTAACCCTACACCAAGTAGGCCCGGGGGTTAGGTCGAAAGGAAAGGCAGGAGCGGAGCTGAAGCCAGGAAGGCGCCAGGCATGTCTCCCACACTCCCGCATCCTGCTCCTTCCTGGGTAGGAACGCTCGAAGTGAGGAAAGTCTTGGCCAGGTTCGCCAAGGGCAGAGCAGCATCTCGGCCATGACTCTGCATATCGGGCCTCCGAGCTGATCTGGAGCTCTCCCGTTATGGAAGTGCACACGGTGTTCCCAAGAAAGGCTTGCAAACACATGCCGGTGGGCTGCCTCTACTTCCCCCAAGGAGCTTCGCTTGCCCACAGGCTGTGGAGGGCGCTTCCAGGCCTGGGCAGCAAGTGCTTCCTGGAGGTCTTTTCTCAGGGGCTGGTGCCCCTGCGCTAGGGCTGTGGGAGGGAGCCCAAACAGACAGGGGAAGGCCAAAACAACATCCAAACGTCTCTGCTGGGTAGCAGTGCACCAGGGAACCTACATCTGTTGGGAACTTCCTTGGCACGAATGGAGTCACTCTCTGGGTGTGACTGCTCCACACCCCACCCCGGGGCCCTGGGAGCAGGATTCCATCTGTGTGGTGCTGGCTCTGTGCAGCCAAGCAACAGCTTGAGAATCCATCAAGTGGCTCTTCCCTTCCTTCTGACAGCACTCTCACTGCTGTAGCCCTTGGCAGTGTGGAAACCACCGGACCCTAACCCCTCCCCAAGTAGGACAAGGACCTATGTCGAAAAGAAAAGCAGGAGCAGAGCTGAGGCCAGGAAGGCGCCAGGAACTTCTCCCACACTCCCGCAGCCTACTCGTTCCTGGGCCAGAATGCTCGAAGCGATGAAAGACTTGGCCAGGCTCTCCAAGGCAGAGCAGCATTCCAGCCGTGACTCTGCAATATCGGGCCTCCAAGCAGAGCTGGAGCTCTCCCGTTGTTCAAGTGCATACAGTGCTTCCTGAGAAAGGTTTGCTAACACACGCCGGTGGGCTGCCTCTTCTTCCCCCAAAGAGCCTCGCTTCCACGCATGCTGTGCAGGCGACTTCCAGGCCTGGGCTCCAAGCGCTTCCTGGAGGTCTTTTTCAGGGGCTGGTGCCCCTGTGCTGGGGCTGTGAGAGGGAGCCCAAACACACAGTGAAAGGCCAAAACCACATCCACACATCTCTGCGTGGTAGCAAAAGGCCAGGGAAGATATGTCCATCGGGAACTTTCTTGTCACAAAGGGAATCACACTCTGGCTATCACTGCTGCACACCCTACCCAGGGGCCCTGGGAATAGGATTCCATCCGTGTGGCGCTGAGTCTGTCTGGCCAAGCAACAGCTTGAAAATCCATCCAGTGGCTCTTATCTTCCCTCTGATAGTGCTCAAGCTGCTGTAGCCCTGGAGAGTGTGGAAACCATCGGACCCTAACCCCTGGCCAAATAGAATTGGGGCCTATGTCAGAAGGAAAGGCATGACCAGAGCTGAGGCCAGGAAGGCTCCAGGCATGTGTCCCACACTCCCGCACCCTGCTCCTTCCTGGGCAGAAACGTTCGAAGTGAGGAAAGTCTTGGCCAGGCTCGCCAAGGGCAGAGCAGCATCCCAGCTGTGACTCTGTCATATCGGGCCTCCAAGCAGAGCTGGAGCTCTCCTGTTGTGGAAGCACACACGGTGCTTCCCAAGAAAGGCTTGCAAACACACAGCAGTGGGCTGCCTCTTCTTCCTCCAAGGAGCCTCACTTCCCCTCATGCTGTGCAGGCGGCTTCCAAGGCTGGGTGCCAAGCGCATTCTGGAGGTCTTTTCTCAGGGGCTGGTGCCCCTTTGCTAGGTCCCTAGGAGGGAGCCCAGCACACAGTGGAATGCCAAAACCACGTCCACACATCTCTGCTGGGTAGCAGTGTGTGCCGGGGTCCAGCCCCGGTGGATCCAGGGAATTCGAAGCATGGACGGCATTTGCAAGAAAAGACTTATTTATTGATTGATATAAGATTAGATTAGGAAGAAATAGCATAGTAAGAAAATTAAGTGGAGAAAGGAGGCTGAATAACTTGGCTCACAGGGAAGGCCAATAAAGTTCCAGACAAGGAGCTTGCACCATCTACGTTGGGCCACTGGCACCCACTTGAACATCGAAGGGTGCCCCATCTTAGGCTCCCTTTCACGCGGGTCTTAAAAGCCAGGACAAGTAAGTAGACTTGGTGAGCCGCCCCGCTCCAGATGGCAATTCAGCCTGAAATTAGAGTAAAGAGAAGAAGGAAGGAGAGGGAAAAAAGGAGAGAGAGAGAGAGACAAGGGGGGAGCCAGATTCCCAAGAAACTAGGCCGAGAGACTAGTCCGAGAAACTGGTCCATCCTTTATTGTTCAGAAGGCTTTTTATACTTTTAATAATACATGGAGATCAATGGGTAACACAAAGTTATGCAGTGTTAGCAGTCCAGACTCATCAAAACAAGGCTTTTCTCTCTGCATACCTGATTGTATACACAAGTCTTAGGTGATTTATATCATCTTCTGGCCAAAAAGGGCCAATTAACATTTTACAGCCTTTCTTCTGATAAGGGTTTGTTAACTAGAAGACTTATTTGTGTTGATCTTCCCAAAGTCTGGTGCCACTCTCAGAAAGCACTAAATAAAGTTACATTCTTACATAGCAAGGACACAAGATGAGTGCAGTGATATATAACAAAGAAAAGTAACTAACTCAAAAGTCTAGTGTTGCTAACATCAAAACTACTATATATCTTCTTCCATATCCCATTTACATTGATTAACATCCTCCCAGGTGCCTAAAAGATAAAGAATATGGAGGCCTGAAAGCAATCATTGAGTCAACAGTGAAAACCCGTCACTGATATTATTTTTAGCTCTTAGAAAATGCTCTGTATCTTAAGATGCTTTAAGCTTTGTGCCTCTCGTGGTTGCGGGGCTGTAAGCAATTCACAAGCTGTAAGAGGTCCGTGGAACATGTTAGGCAAGGTAGAGAGCTATCAGAGGGGTTTAACTGAAACATCCCTTTCAAATGCAGAAGACTAAAGCCCTGATTTGATTTGTTCCAGATTATATTAGAAAAGCAGAGTACAAAAAGCCGGCAGATTTTTTATTTTGGGGGTATGCTCAGGAAATTCCATGGGGAACTCCTGAAGCCTAATCACGTCCTTGCATTTTGTCAGGCTTCCTTCATCATGACCTTGTCATGGGCGGGATTTCTCACACTGGCTCCCGGCAAGTGTGCGAGGGAACCTATGTCTGTCGGGAACTTTCTTGCCATGAACGGAGTCACATGCTGGGTGTGACTGCTGCACACCCCATGCAGGGGCCTGGGAGCCGGATTCCATCCATGCAGCGCTGAGTCTGGGAGGCCAAGCAACAGCTTGAGAATCCATTCAGTGGCTCTTCCCTTCCCTCTGACATCTCTCGCACTGCTGTAGCCCTTGGCAGTGTGGAAACCGCCGGACCCTAACCCCTCCCCAAGTAGGCCTGGGACCTAGGTTGAAAGGCAAGGCAGGAGAGGAGCTGAGGCCAGGAAGGCGCCAGGCACATCTCCCACGCTCCCGTAGCCTTCTCCTTCCTGAGCAGAAACGTTTGAAGTGAGGAAAGTCTTGGCCAGGCTCACCAAGGGCAGAGAAGCATCTCAGCCGTGACTCTGAAAAATTAGGCCGCCGAGCAGAGCTGGATCTCTCCCATTGTGGAAGCGCACACGGTGCTTCCCGAGAAAGGCTTGTAAACACATGCCGTTGGCTGCCTCTTCTTCCCCCAAGGAGCCTCGCTTCCCCACATGCAGTGCAGGTGGCTTCCAGGCATGGGTGCCAAGCACTTTTGGAGGTATTTTCTCAGAGGCTGGTGCCCCTGCGCTGGGGCTGTGAGAGGGAGCCCAAACACACAGGGGAAGGACAAAACCACATCCACTCATCTCTGCTGGTTAGCAGAGCGCATGGGAACCTATGACTGTCGGGAACTTTCTTGGTGCGAACACAGTAACACGCTGGGTGTGACTGCTGACACCCCACCCAGGAGCCCTGGGAGCCAGATTCCATCCTTGTGGCACTGAGTCTGTGCAGCCAAGTAACAGCTTGAGAATCCATCCAGTGGCCCTTCCCCTTCCTTTAACAGCGCTCTCACTGTTGTAGCCTTTGGCAGTGTGGAAACCACTGGGCCCTAACCCCTCGCCAAGCAGGCTTCAGGCCAAAGTCAAAAGGAAATGCAGGAGCGGAGCTGAGGCCAGGAAGGTGCCAGGCACGTCTCCCACAATCCCGCAGCCTGCTCCTGATTAGGCAGGAACGCTCGAAGCGAGGAAAGTCTTGGCTAGGCTGGCCAAGGGCAGAGCAGCATCTCGGCGGTGAATCTGCCATATTGGGCCTCCAAGCAAACCACCTGAACACGACTCTGTTGGCTAAGACAGCGCTAGGGTAACTACGTCTGTCAGGCACTTGCTGGGCGTCCATGGAGTCAGCCTCTGGGTGTGGGGCTGCATACCCCACCCAGAGGCCATGGGAGCCTGGTTCTCTTCGTGCGGCACTGTCTGTGCAGCCAAGCAACAGCTGGAGAAGCCATCGAGTTTCCCTTCCCTTCTCTCTGACAGAGCTCTCACTGCTGAAGCCCTTGTCAGTCTGGAATGCACCGGCCCCTAACCCCTCCCCAAGTAGGACTGAAGCCTAGGTGGAAAGGCAAGGCAAGAGCGGAGCTGAGGGTAGTAAGGAGCCAGCAGTGTATCCCAGCCTCGCAAAGCCTGCTCTTTCGGGGGCAGTAACCCTAGCAGCTAGGCAAGTCTGGGCAAGGCTCACCCAGGGCAGAACGGCTTCATGCCCAGGACTCCGCAACATCGGGCCTCTGAGCAGAGCTGGAGCTCTGCCATTCTGGAGGCGCACTTGGGCCTTCCCAAGCAGGGCTTGCAGACACACGTGGCTGTTATGCCTCGTCTTTCCCCGAGGAGGCTCGCTTCCCCACATTCTGTGCACTCGGCTTCCAGGCAGGGGTGCCATGTGCCTCCTGGAGGTCTTGGCTCAGGGGCTGGTTCCCCTGAGCTGGGGTTGTGGGCGGGAGCCCAGACACGCAGGGGCAGGCCCAAACCACCTGCACACGTCTCTGATGGTAGCAGAGCACTTGGGAACCTAAGTTTGCAGGCACTTGCTGAGCACTCAGGGATTCAGCCTCTGGGTGTGGGGCTGCATACCCTGCCCAGGGGCCCCGGGAGCCTAGAGCTTTCTGTGCGGTGCTGAGGCTGTGCAGGCAAGCACCAGCTGGAGAAACCATCCAGTTGCCCTTCCCTTCCCTCAGACAGAGCTCCCACTGCTGGAGCCCTTGGCAGTGTGGAACTCACCAGTCTTTACCACTCCCCAAGTAGGCCTGGGGCCTAGGTTGAAAGGCAAGGCAGGAGCGGTACTGATGCCAGAATGGCGCCAGTGGCGTCTCCCAGCCTCATGCAACCTGCTCCTTTATGGGCAGTAATCCTAGCAGCTAGGCAAGTCAGGGCAAGGCTAGCCCAGGGCAGAGCAACCTCATGCCCAGAACTCTGCCAGATCGGGCCACTGAGCAGAGCTGGAGCTCTGTCATTCTGGAGGCGCACTCGGGCCTTCCCAACCAGGACTTGCAGATGCACACGGATGGGCTGCCTCATCTTCCCCAAAGGAGGCTCATTTCCTTAAATTCTGTGCACTCGGCTTCCATGCGTGTGCGCCACGTGCCTCCTGGAGGTCTTTGCTCAGGGACTGGTTTCCCTGAGCTAGGGTTGTGGGCGGGAGCCCAGACACGCAGGGACAGGCCCAGACCGCCTGCACACGTCTCTGCTGGGTAGGAGAGTGCTAGGGAATCTAAATCTTTCATGCACTTGCTGAGAACCCACGGAGTCAGAATCTGAGTGAGGGGTTGCATACCCCACCCAGGGGCCCTGGGAGCCTGGTGTTCTCCATCAGCGCTCAGTATGTGCAGCCAAGCCACAGCTGGAGAAGCCATCCAGTGGCCCTTTGCTTCCTCGGACAAAGCTCTCACTGCTGAAGCCCTTGGCAGTATGGAAGAAACCGGCCCCTAAACCCTCACCAAGTAGGCCTGGGGCCTAGGTGGAAAGGCAAGGCAGGAGTGGAGCTGAGACCAGGTAGGCACCAGTGGGGTCTCTCAGACTCGTGCAGCCTGCTCCTTCCTGGGCAGTAACCCTAACTGCTAGGCAAGTCTGGGCAAGGCTCGCCCAGAGCAAAGCAGCCTCATGCCCGGAACTCTGAAAGATCGGGCCTCTGAGGAGAGTTGGAGCTCTGCTGTTCTGGAGGCGCACTCGGACCTTCCCAACCAGGGCTTGCAGATGCATGCGGCTGGGCTGCCTCGTCTTCCCCCGAGGAGGCTCGCTTCCACGCATGCTGTGCACTTGGCTACCAGGAGGGGGAGCCACGCGAGTCCTGAAGGTCTTTCCTCAGGGGTTGGTTCCACTCAGCTGGGGCTGTGGGCAGGAGGCCAGACACGCAGAGGCAGGCCCAAACCACCTGCACACAGCTCACTGAGTAGGAGAGCACTAGGGAACCTACATCTGTCAGGCACTTGCTGGGCGCCCACGGAGTCAGCTTCCAAGTGTGGGGCTGCATTGAGCACCCAGGGGCCCTGGGAGCCTGGTGCTCTCTTTGTGGCGCTGAGTCTGTGTGGCCAAGCACCAGCGGGAGAAGCCATCCAGTTCCCCTTTCCTTCCCTCTGACAGAGCTCTCACTGCTGGAGCCCTTGGCAGTGTGGAACCCACCGGCCCCTAAACACTCCCCATGTAGGCCTGGGGCCTAAGTGGAAAGGCAAGGCAGGAGTGGAGTTGAGGCCAGGAAGGTGCCATGGTGTCTCCCAGCCTCACGAAGCCTGCTTCTTCCTGGGCAGAAATGCTAGCAGCTAGGCAAGTCTGGGCAAGGCTCGCCCAGGGCACAGCAGCCTGGCGCTCAGGACTAAGACAGATCGGGCCTCTGAGCATAGCTGGAACTCTGCCATTCTGGAGGTGCACTCGGGCCTTCCCAACCAGGGTTTGCAGATGCACACGGCTAGGCTGCCTTGTCTTCCCCAAAGTAGGCTTGCTTCCCCTCATGCTGTGCACTCAGCTTCCAGGCGGGGAAGCCACAAACCTCCTGTAGGTCTCTGCTTGGGCTGGTTCCCCTAAGCTGCGGCTGTGGCTGGGATCCGTAACACACAGGGGAAGACCCAAACCAACTGCAAATGCCTTGGCTGGGTAGGAGAGCACTAGGGAACATATGTCTGTCCTGCACTTGGTGGGCATCCATGGAGTCAGCCTCCGAGTGTGGGGCTGCATACCCCACCCAGGGGCCCTGGAAGCCTGGTGCTCTCCATGCGGCGCTGAGTGTGTGAGGCCAAGCAACAGCTGGAGAAGCCATCCAGCTGCCCTTCCCTTCCCTCTGACAGAGCTCTCACTGCTGGAGCCCTTGGCAGTGTGGAACCCCTGGCCCCTAAACCCTCCACAACTAGGCCTGGGTCCTAGGTCGAAACACAAGGCAGGAGTGGAGCTGATGCCAGGAAGGCGCCCATGCCATACCA
>NW_024071262.1:0-8042 GCF_014754425.2 Oryx dammah
CCTGCAGCAGGCCCCTCTCCCCCTGCCCACCCCGGAGCAGGCCCCTCCGCTGCTTCCCAGGCCCTGAAGGACTCAAGTGTCAGTGTCAGCTTTTGCTCTATTTCGGGAAAGTCAGTAAATGGCAAGACTGTTTCTCCAGAGCCAAAGTGTAATGAACGGGTGAAGATCATCCAAGTACTTTTGTTCCCAACATAAGCCAGTTCGTAAGAACAGAATCTAATCCAAAGCTCATCCAGAATTTCAACTGGACGTGGGAGGGGGAGGGTTCACCCAGAAGAAACCGGGCGTGTGTGCGTGCTCCGTCGCTCAGTCGTGTCCAGCTCTTTGGAACCCAGGGTCTGTAGCCCACCAGGCTCCTCTGTCCATGGGATTCTCCAGGCAAGAATACTGGAGCGGTTGCCATGCCCTCCTCCAGGGGATCTTCCCGACCCAGGAATCGAACCTGTGTCTGTCTCCTGCATTGGCAGGCAGGTTCTTTACCACTAGCACCACCTGAGAAGCCCAAGAAATAGGGCATTTAACCAGACATGCAGCTCTAACTGGGAGGGGAGTCTATGCAGAAAAGATATGAGCCACCGTGCTCTGCAGCAGGGAGTGGGGGCCTCTCTGCTGGTTTCCTTGCACGATGCCCTCAGAGCACTGAGACTATACACCAACCAGCAAAGCTTATGGTTTCCCCCCACATTCCTGGGCAGGTGTGGTGCACACCACAGGCACTGCCTTCCAGGTCTGTATACTTGATATTCCCACGTGATATCCATTAGCAAGCAGCCATAACAGAACGTTGCATCAGAGCAGCCCACTACCTCTGTTCTGCCACATGTCTGTCTCTAATAAAAGGTTAGGTGTCAGCGGTGTTATCTTTGGACATGAGAACTTCTCGTAAGGAGCGGAGGCTCTCCAGACCCACAGTCCCAGTCACTGCGATACAAAATATTACGAGCTTCTGATTAGATTAGCACATGATTAAAAAGGTTCAGACATCCCCGGGGACATCTCAGAGCCCTGCTCAGTATCCAGTTGCTCCTTCCAGACTCTGCTGCCGGCAAGGAGCTGCCCAGCTGCATGGAAACAGCACACACAAGCCTGGGTTTGTTTCATCAAGAGCCCTGAGACCGAGCTCATCACATTTTACAGGACGCCGAGGTACAGCCTGGTCTTACCTGGCAGCGTCTGGCAAGTGGGCTGGGTTTCAGACAAGGAGCCAGAGGGTGTCTAGAAAGATGCCGAGTATGCAGGCAGAGCAGGGCCCCCAGGCCCACCTGCCGCATCCTCACCCAGAGAGACCCCGAACCCGGCAATGCAGCCTCGCTTCCAAACTGAGTCCTGGCTCATCTCAGAGGCACTGGACAACACAGGGACAAACCGCAGGACGGGTGGAAGCCACGCAGATGACGCCGCAATGGGAGCATGGGAGACAGTGCAGACTGGCCTCTCCCGCACGGTCAGACCCGAGGGCCCAGAGGAAAGTGCAGTGAGAAGCACTCGATCTGAGCCCAGGCAAGAAGGAAGAACCCTCCTTGTCAGCAGGGAATCCCCGATCGGGGCAGCACACTTTGTCATCCAGACTCCTGGCACCAGCCTGAGCCCTTGAGACCGGCAGAGGAGGAGGGGTCTCTACATGGCCCCAGGAGCCAAGGAGGGCACCATGGACAGAAGCTGAGGTCTGTTACTGACCCCCTGACCGTGGAGAGGTGCCTCAGAGAGAGAGAAGCAGACGGAGGCAAAACAGAAGAGGGGGTGTGCTCACAGTGGTGATGGTGGTGAGCACCGTCTGCAGCCCCACCTCAGCATCACAGCTTGCTCTTCGGCTGTTGAGGAGCCACGTGAGCACCGATGAACCCAGACACGCGACGTGCAAAGGCAGCCCAGGAAGGGACGCAGGAAAACCCAGCGCCTCCCTAGGATCACACAGCCCGCCAGTGGCCCAGCCTGGGTCTCCTGACTCCAACTCTGGCTTTCTGTTCTGTAGACCCAACGAAGCCCCAGCCTCCACAGCCTGCCCAGGAGACTCTCAGCTAAGTCAGTGAAACATAAAGTTTACTGGGAAGTTTTAGAACACCCAAGAAGACAGGATTCAGGAATGAACGACTGAGTCTGCAACATTCAGAGCAAAGGATGAGCTCAGCATTTTGGCTACAGATGACCTGGCCCAGGACAGTGCAGTGAATGCCTGGATGTATAATTAGCAGGACGGAAACAATCTCATTATTTCTGCAAGAGCCTCTTCTCGTCTTTCTAAGAATGAAGTATCTATTCTTCCAGGGAACCACTCAAGAAAGGTTGCAAAAGCTAGATGATATTAAGAGAAGAGCATAGATATTAATTTAAATGTTTGCAGGAAGACACTAACCAACATTAAAATGATTAGAAAAACATTAGTGAACCAATAAACATAAAAAATACCCTGAACTAACAGAAGAATACTTTGTTAACCAACAAAAATAACTTTTTTTTTTCATGAAAACAAATGGCATTTGCCTGCACTTTTCTGGTTAAAGCAACGCCAAGAAAATTCAGCTTAGATGAAGAAAAGAGATATGGGTAGAAAAGGAAGAAGTTCCTCATAGCCCATTTTGAACCCAGAAATGGTTTCCTTGAAAACATGGTGTTTCTTTCTCTCACTAAAGACTTACAGATTGGAAGAGGTATTCATTGTTTAAAACGAGAAAGGTAAGCAAATGAACTCTCCTACCCCTGGGTAAGTGTCTTCGTTTCACACCTGGTTTGTTCCAGACCATGGACACTGCCTGTGCCCCACATGCAAAGCCTCACATAATAGCTGAGGCCAGTGAGGTTGAACTCCAGGCCGTATCAACGTACTGACTCCATCGATTCTCTGAGTGTGTGAGCCTCAGCCCTTCATAACCAGCTGGTATGAAACCCTGCCTTCATGAGTGGTGTTTTCTGTAACTTTAGAAGACCCAGAAAGAAGACCTACTGTGTCTGTCAAACACATTCCCATGGAATCAGCCGGAAAAGCAAGTCTTTGGAAATGGGTTATCTCTTCATTTGGTGCTTAGTGAATCACTGGCTGTTTCAACCCCAAAACATGCATATCTATGTCTCAAGAGGTAGCTGTTCTGCCCAGAGGGGCACAGTCCTGCCTTGGAAAGTGTGTCAGGAAATATTACTTCACACACACACGCACACGCTTTTCACAGTGACGTTTACACAGTGCAGATTTCATCCTGGATATTCAGCATATATAGCAACTTATATGGGGATTCCCTGGTGCCTCAGCTGGTAAAGAAACCGCCTGCAATGCGGGAGACCTGGGTTGGATCCCTGGATTGGGAAGATCCCCTGGAGAAGGGAAAGGCTACCACTCCAGTATTCTAGCCTGGAGAATCCCATGGACTATGGTCCATGGAATCACAGAGTTGGACACGACTGAGCGACTTTCACTTTCACTTTATATAACTTCAGTTCAGTTCAGTTCAGTTCAGTTCAGTTCAGTCGCTTACTCGTGTCCGACTCTTTGTGACCCCATGAATCGCAGCATGCCAGGCCTCCCTGTCCATCATCAACTCCCAGAGTTCACTCAGACTCACATCCATCGAGTCAGTGATGCCATCCAGCCAACTTACGCCCCTTCATTTTAGGTTATTTTCACCTTATCTGAACTCTCGTGTGTCCCCTCAGGGTAACTAAGATCAGTCCTCCTTCACGGATACCTTTGGAAGAAAAAGAGCTTCTTTTTCCTCTCTCAGGTCAAAAACGCATATTTTGTACAGGCTGGTGTCCTAAGAAACATCTGTTCTAATATCGTCAGGGTCATTTTCATTCATTCAAAGACCTATGTTTTCATCAGTTGTTTGGTGGTGGTGCTTCGTTGTTAAGTCGGGCCGGACTCTGAGACCCCATTGGCAGGCAGATTCTTTACCAGTGAGCCACCACGGAAACCCCTCTCGGTTGTACAGGGGGTCATTTTGTCAGCCTCTCCTAAGTTATTTTCTTTTGTTATTTATTTATTGGGCTTCCTTCTCAGTTTCTGCACTTTTCTGGAAGAAGAGGTTTTAATGGAGATGTTAATGTTACCATGGGATTAACCAAAATTCATCAAGGAGTTCCTCTCAGAGACACATATTCGTTTTGAGGCACTAAAGGAAAATTTTTACGGGGTAGAAGATACAGTGTTTGGGGGGCAGATTGAGGAGCAAATATGAAAATCAGCCTCTGACTTTCTGACTCTGCAGCTCTCCAGGGAAAGAGCCTGGGCTGTTTTTAAAAAGAGCTCAGAAGTACATCTCCCTGGACGGAAGCTCCAAATTAAGCGAGTGTTTTCATGTTTAAATTTTCATTCATTGTCCTCTGTGGACGGTAATCATAATTCCGATCAAAATCTTTGGATCCCAGTTTAGCGATGCAGGGTTCTCCTCCTCAGTGAATCGATCTTCCTACAGCAGGGAGGAATATCTAGGAGAAGTGTTCAGGAAAGCCAGTACTCAAAAGGAAATGCAAACGTTTAAATCACAGGGACGTTGTTTGATGGGAAAACTAGTCTCCTCATAGTTACAATGCTAGAAATAAAATTTGTGCTTTAAAAGAAAAAAAAAGAATACTGTTCAGGCATGTAGTCTTGGGTAAAGGACTGCCTCTTTGGCCAAGACTCAGGGCTCAGGCCACTCCGTGGCCCCTGCAGACGTTGGAAATGACCCATATGAAGCCAGGATTCCGCTGACCTCCTCTCTCAGCCCTACCCTCTGCCTGCTCATCTTCCTGATTCAATGACCTTAAGCTGGGCCCAAAGGCTTTATTTTTACATGTGAAGAGCATACCCTCCACTCTCTAATCACAGCCCTAAACCCCTCAGCCAAAAACAGCCAAAAGGAAGTGGTGCCAAGCGCCTCACCTTCAAGGTCCTCCTGGTAGATCACGATGTCTTTCTCTCCCTCCAAGTGGACGGCTGCAGAGAGAAAGGTCGGGGCTGAATCTGAATCCAGAAAGCCTCTGCATTCCGATGACAGCATCTGCACTAGGCTGAGGTGGTCTGAGTTGGCGTTTTGGAAGTGGGCTTAAGGAGAGCCAGTGTTTCTCAGCTCTTTGTACCGGATTCCAGACACCACGCAGCTCAGGACAATGCAGTGACCACTTCAAACATCACTAAGGAGCATCATTAAGGACACAATCTTGCTGAGGAATCTGAGCCACGTGAAATTAAAATTCAGAGAGAGAGGGGCTTGGCTTCAGCACCTTCCAACTCTCATTATCCACTGAACTGACGGAAGCAGTGGACAAAGAAAAGTCTAATTCTGAACCAGTTTAACTGATTTCAGTGAAGAGCCTTAGGACGATGAAGTACCTTCCTTTCGAGGTGTAAATGTCAGTCTTGTGTCCACACTCCTAACGTGACCTCGAGGGTTGCCCGGAGCCCATGGGCCACAGTTGTGCCATGCTCAGCCCTGAGGATTCTCTTAAGGCTCAGAGCCAAGTTGGGGGAAAGAGAAAGAATAAGCCACACAAACCTGCCAGACCTTGAACTCCAGAGGACCTACCTTGTAACCTTCTGAGGTCAACAGGGTCGAGGGCAGCCACAGCCTCGGAGACTCTGGAAGGCCGGCTGATCCCCGCGCTGTTGACAGCCCGCACACGGAATGTGTAAGACCTCCCCTCAAAGAGTCCAGTCACGGGGTATTTACAGATCTTCACGGGGGCATCATTGCACTGCACCCAGTTGTCAGTTCCCACCTCGCATCTTCAGATTACAAACAAGAACAGAGAGTAACAACTGCATCAGTCTAATACGTGTATGCAAGGAGACTGAACCAGTCAATCCTAAAGGAAATCAACTCTGAATATTCATGGGAAGGACAGATGCTGAAGCTGAAGCTCCAGTACTTTGGCCACCTGATGTGAAGAGCTGATTCACTGGAAAAGACCCTGATGCTGGGAAACATTGAGGACAGGAGGAAAAGGGAACGACAGAGGATGAGACGGTTGGGTGGCATCACTGACTCAATGGACATTAGTTTGAGGAAATTTAGGGAGGTAGTGCAGAGAAGGCGATGGCACCCCACTCCAGTGCTCTTGCCTGGAAAATCCCACGGACGGAGGAGCCTGGTGGGCTGCAGTCCATGGGGTCGCGAAGAGTCAGACACAACTGAGCGACTTCCCTTTCACTTTTCACTTTCATGCATTGGAGAAGAAAATGGCAACCCACTCCAGTGTTCTTGCCTGGAGAATCCCAGGGATGGGGGAGCCTGATAGGCTGCCGTCTATAGGGTCGCACAGAGACGGACACGACTGAAGCGACTTAGCAGCAGCAGCAGGGAGATAGTGAAGGACAGGGAAGGCTGGTGTGCTGGAGTTCATGGGGGCGCAGAGTCAGACATGACTTGGCAACTGAATAACAACAACAGTATACATTATACACACATATACAACAATTACAACAGGAGAGCATCTCCCAATTTGTTTTGGTTTCTGTTATTAATTCAACGTAAACCCTGAACAATGCAAGTCTGATGCTAGCATATCAAATTTTATCCCTGATGGTGCATGTTTTACATAAACACATAGCTTTGTTGGATGCTGCTGTTGCTGCTAAGTCGCTTCAGTCGTGTCTGACTCTGTGCAGCCCCATAGACGGCAGATCACCAGGCTCCTCTGTCCCTGGGATTCTCCGGGCAAGAACACTGCAGTGCGTTGCCATTTCCTTCTCCAATGTGTGAAAGTGAAAAGTGAAAGAGAAGTCGCTCAGTCATGTCTAACTCTTTGCAACCCCAGGGACTGCAGCCTACCAGACTCCTCCATCCATGGGATTTTCCAGGCAAGAGTACTGGAGTGGGGTGCCATTGCCTTCTCCAATGCAGGAAAGTGAAAAGTGAAAGTGAAGTCACTCAGCCGTGTCCAACTCTTCGAAACCCCATGGCTAGACTAACTAGTGAAAATCTCTTTTGCTATAGGGTGTGTATTATACGGATAAAAGACCTGGAATGCCTGTATCCATTTTGCTTTCATGTAGAAAACAAGTCAAAGGATGGAACCAATACATAAGGACCAAGACATACATGTTGGATGAGGAAGAAAATTTAACCAATATTAAGCAAAAATTTTAAAAAAAAAGAGCTGCTTGTTCTTTTCTGAAATAACCCCCTTATGCTAATGCATTTTACACACACAAAACCTTAAATTCCTACCTCTTATAACCAAATAGCTTATACCCTTCTCTCTTACTTCTGAATTCATGATCTTTGACTGTAATTTCATCCACTGATGCAAATGGATGATAAATTGCATTTCCAGTAAATTCGCAGCTTCCCTTGGTCTCCCTCCCAGGATCAGAGCTCCATTCCAGGTAAAGGAACAAGAAAGTTAAAATTCCTTTTGGATCAGAGATGACCTACCATCACGTTATTACTCAAAGACAAATCCCAATATTTTGTGCATTAGAACATCAATATGTTCTACTTGGAAATAAGAAGAAAATACTATTTAACCAAAAAGATGGGCCTTTGGGTGTGAACGAGCTGGCGTCCTCATCTACACATCACCATGCGGGGCTCTAGCCCCAGAGGGAGGGACAGAGCTGAGCAAGGACCTCTGGCTGGACCTGCGGCATCGCCAGCTGGACCTGAGCAGAGCCCGAGGAGGCTCCAAGCAGCCTGGGGCGGGCTGGGATTAGTGTTGGTCAGGCACACGTAGCCCCGTCAGCACACAGAGGAATTAAGGGTTCACCAGGCCCTGCCAAGGAGGTGATGCTTTCCAACCACCCAGCCAGGAGCCATAAGCAACCACATCGTGAAGCACCTACACCCACAGAGGGCATCACGAGCTTCAGATAAGAAAGATACCCGCGCCCGCTGTCCAGAAGGAGACTCGCCTCGGGCACGTTCCGGCCCCCAAGGAGCAGGACACTCACCGGTCGACGAAGTAGCCGATGACGGGGCTCTCCTTGGTCGTGTTGGGGGGCTTCCAGGTCACAATGACGTAGTCCCGGTTTGCGTCGTGGCAATGCACGTCCATGGGCGCGCCCGGGGCCCCGGTGACCAGGGGGTCAGCGTCTGGAGGGGGGAAGAGGACAGGGAGCAGGGGTCAGC
>NW_024071263.1:0-8040 GCF_014754425.2 Oryx dammah
TAAACACTCTGGAGGTCATTGATGTGGGACACAAGAGGGAAACACTTTCTGCCCTCACAGCTACCTCCATCTAAATAATTCTCCAAATCCCTTTACTTTCCACTCTTGCTCCTCCCTTGGCTCAATCCAAACAGTCAGTCCTTTTACCACATGCAAATAGGTAAAGAACATCATTTCCTCAGGGCACATTTTCTCATATATATATATTATATAATGGACATGTGTACTGACTTCACTGTTCACTATGAGTATTTTCTCTTTCCACTACCCTTGCACAGCAGAAGTGTTATCTGTCATAATCAAAATTCTCCATTTGGCTTAAAAGCTTCTACTGAAGTTAATAGTTGATGAAATTTAAGATATTGAATGCTCATATATTATGATCAATTTGATTTTGTAGGAATCAAATGGAATTGGGTTGGTAATTATTTTAAATATTATTTTAAATTAGGGGATAATTACAATATTGCAATGGTTTCCACCATATATCAACATGAATCAGCCATAGGTTATATATATGAAGGAGGAAACAGATGGAACAGGCTCCATCTTGAAAGCAGGACTCCATCTTGGGCCAGACTGTGGACTTTGAGCTATATGGCCAGTATCTATAGAAGCAACATACCAACCGGAAAACCAGACCCCCTGGATGGAAGAGCCCCAGGGCTCATACCTAGACTCTCCATCACCTAAAATACCCTAATTATCTGTGTAACTGAATATGCCAGCCTTCCTGCTGCTGAAAATGTCACCAAAGAACCACCATCTCACAAATCAACCTTGCTGTTCCTCGGACAAATTCATTTCCAAATGATGCTGAAAGCCAGCAGTCTATTACCAATTTTTTTTTCTTATTCATCTGCCTATATAAAAGCTTATGAATCAGCTTGATGGAATGTAGAGGACTTCAGCCTGATTCTTCCCTTCCTATACGTGTGGGTCATGTGCCAGCTTCCTGCATCATTATAATGGAGCATCTTGGCTTTGACTTTGAAATCTAGATCTTCACCTTCTCTCTACATGTATTTTAGGGGAAAAATCCTCATGACTTTTTCTTTAGTTTCTGATACTTACCTTCATAATAGTCTTCATAATCATGTATCTTTTCAACATACTGATTATTTTTGTATCTTACTTTCTTCTTTTCATAATCACTTTGAGTTGTCTCTCTAGATGCAGGGAATTTTATCTGGATTTCTAAATAAATCTTGTGCCACTATTCATCCCATACTGTGTTTTTTGTTATTATACAGCATCTGGAGAAAGAAACAGCAACTTACTCCAGTAGCCTTGCCTGGGAAATCCCATAGACAGAGGAGCCTGGAGGGTTATAGTCCAAGGAGTCGCAAAAGGGTCAGACATGACTTGGCTACTAAACAACAACAGAATTTATGATGCAAGGCTGAACTCATACAATCCCCCACAAATTATTTTTTCCATTTCTCATGTGAGAAAACCTCCAACTTGATAAACTATCTCCAAGTGAACGCATGTCACTATTATCAGGTTAAGAAATAGAACTTAGCCCCAACCCTTTCAAATATACTCTCAATAGTACAGAATTGGTCACTTTCCTTTTATATTAAGATTGTCACACTCAACCATCTCATTTTCGGGTAGTTCATTCATTCTCCTAGCTGTATAATCTTCCAGTGATTGAATATGCCACATTTTATTTATTTACTATTGATATATATGTGGATTGGTTGCAGTTTGGGGATAATAAAAGTAATGTTGTTATGAACTGGTCCTTTGGTGCACATATATAAACATTTCTGTTAGATAAATATCTACAAGTAGAACTGCTTGGTCATAGTGTTTATACTGTTCTCTGTAGAGGTCTTTCCCACTTTTATTATATTTCTTCTTTTAGTTACTTGATAGTTTATGCTATTATAGAATACAACTTAAAATTTTAATTTCTCAATATTTCTGACATATATAAAAGTAATTAATTTATGTATGCTGATATTATAACCAAAATTCCTAATTATTTCTAAATGTTTACCAATCGATGGGCTTAAAAAAATTTTTTTTTGCATACATAGTCATATCAATTGCAGTTGACAGGATTTCCCCTCTAAAGTTGAACTTACAGACATAAATAGGACTAGAATCAATTTATGCAAAGACACTTTAGAGAGAAAATGTGATATCAAGACTGGCAGAATTTCCTCAAGCTTGCAGGGGATTTGAAAAATGAATGTGTGTTTCTTAAGTGGGGATGGGACAGTTGGCCATGGAAGTTCAGAGTCAGGAGGGGCACACATACAAGGTTTGGCAGTGCACAGGCACGAGGTGCCCTGCTCCTGAGTCTTCCAGCCCCTTAGGAAAGACCACGTGTTTGACATGAGTGCATGGGATACTATTCAACATTTTGTTGTTCCTAATACTTATTTTGATTCTTTGCTCTCACAAAATGAACTTCTAGTTGCCATTTGACTTTCCCTTTAGATATTCCTGCACAGAGAAATGACGGATCTAATAGACTGTCCAAACTATAGTCATTATAGTTATAATTGTGATTAATGTGTGTGTGTGTGCATGTGTGCTCAGTTGTGTCCAGCTCTCTGCAACCCCATGGACTATAGCCTTCCAGCTCCTCTTCCCATGGAATTTTCTAGGCAAGAACACTGGAGTAGATTGCCATTTTCTTCTCCACGTGATCTTCCTGACTCAGGGACTGAACCCATGTCTCTTGTGTCTCCTGCATTGGCAGGTGGGTTCTTTACTAGTTGAGTCACCAGGGAAGCCCAATTGTGATTAATAAATTGGCATTAGTCTATGGAGTGGATAAAATTATTATGCAGATTTCTGAATCTGCAAGAAGCAGTTCAGAGACTTCTTTGGAGCATAATATATTTTGCAGGAAGTTACTTAATTCTTTCTACTCTGTCATCACAATCTTAGGCCAAAGAACAATTTTCTTTAGATGATATTCTTTCTCACACTGGATGCTTACAAATATTTGATGAAGATGAATGCATGAGTGGATGGACAACACCTAAGGCCAAAAAAAAAAAAAAAAACCGTCTCTGCATTCTAAATTGCAGCTATAAAATGCTTCCACCCCCAAATATTATACATATATATCATATATCTATAGTTTGCAATTTGAGACTATTGAAAAAGTAAAGATGTTAAACTAGTTTAACTAAAAATATTTTTGTATGTCTTTTGATAAATATATAAATAAATATTACATATAAATATATATTTACTTACATAATTTTTATATATTTGTATTTTTGTTGTAAAACACTAATTATAGAATTGCTTATGGAATTTTGTGGTCAAAATGTTTATGCTATTGGATAACCTAAATATATTAATATAATACAAATATTTACAGACATAATGAAGAAGTAGAGAAGTATATGGTAATAGTTGAGGACATTAATAGTCCACTTGAGGACATTAATTTCACCACTGGATAGATCATCCAGACCAAAAAATAAACAGAGGAATATTGGCCTTAAATGACACCATATATAAATCCATCTTGACAGACATATATAGAATACTGCTTTCAAGAGCAACATAATACATATTATTCTCAAACACACATTTTACATTCTTCAGGACAGATTATATGTTGGCTCACTAAGCAAACTCGTAGTAAGTTAAAAATGATTGAAACTATATAAAGTATACTTTGAAACTGCAGTAGTATCCAACATTAGAAAGAAAACTGGAAAATTCACAATGTGGAGATTCAATAAAATGCAACTGAACAACCAATGAATCAAAGAAGAAATCAAAAGAGAAATTTTAAAATACCTTGAGACAAATGATAATGGAATTACAGCATACCAAAACATATGGGGTGCAGAAACAGAAGTTCTAAAAGATAAGCTCATAGCAATGAATGCTTGAGAAACAAAAAAATTTCAAATAAACTGCCTAAGTTTACACTCAAGGAACTAGATAAAGAAGAACAAAGCAAGTCCAAAGTGAGTAGAAGCAAGGAAATAAAGATCATAGTGAAATAAATGAAACAGAGACTGAAAAAGGGGAAAAAAATACTCAACAAAACTAAAAGCTGTTTTTATTTTAAAAAGGTAAGCAAATTTAAAACTTTAGCTAGACTCACTAAGAAAAAGAGAAGCTGAAATGAAAGAACATTGCAAACTACAGTGTAAACACTGTAAACTATAATACATTGGTGAAAGAAATTGAAGAAAATACAAACAAACTTTTTGCTCAGGGATTAGAATAATTAATATTGTTGAAGTATCCTTACTACCTAAAGTAATTTACAGATTCAGTGCAATCCCTATTAAAAGTCTAATGGCATTTTCACCAAAATAAGAAAAAAAATGTACTATATGTATGGAAGCATAGAAAACTCAGATAACCAAAGCAATCTATTTTTTTCTTTTTAAAATTTTTTAATATAAATTTATTTTAATATAAATTTATTTATTTTAATTGGAGGTTAATTACTTTACAATATTGTATTGGTTTTGCCATACATCAACATGAATCCACCACAGGTATACACGCTTTCCCAATCCTGAACCCCCCCTCCATCTTGCCTCCCCGTACCATCCCTCTGGGTCAAACAAAGCTGGAGACATAATGCTTGCTGATAGCAAAGTGTGTTTCAAAACTATAGTAAATAACACTGTATGGTTTGGCATAAAAACAGACACGCATCATGGAACAAAATAGAGAGCCCAGACATAAACCCATACATTCTACAGCCAATTAATCTACAGCAAAGGAACCAGGAGTACACAATGGTGAAAATACAGGCTTTTCAGTACATGGTGTTGAAAAAACTGACAGCCACTTACAAAAGAATAAAACTGAACTACTATCTTACACCATACACAAAAATTAACTCAAAATGGACTTCCCTGGTGGTCTGGTGGTTAAGAATCCACCTGCCAGTGCAGGGGACATGGGTTTGATCCCTGGTCTGGGAAGATTCTGCATGCCTCAGAGCAAATATACTCACCTGCCACATCTCCTGAAGCCCCCGTACTCTCGAGTCTGTGCTCTGCAGAAAGATGCCACCACAGCGAGAAGCCCGCACACCTCACCTAGAGAGTAGCTCCACTTAACCCAACTAGAGAAGGTCTGCACACAGCAATGAAGACCAACACAGGCAAAAAGACAATAAAACTCAAAACACATTAAACCTGAATCTGAAACCATAAAATTTCTGGAGGAAACACAGACCTTAACATTGGTATTGGTGCTTGAAAAAAAAAAAAAAATAGACACTAAAAACAAAGGTAAAAAGTAAAGTGGGACTACATCAAACCAAAAAGCGGGAATTCCCTGGTAGTCCACTGAGTGTGACTCTGTGCTTTCACAGCTGGGGACCTGGGTTGAATCCCTGGTCCAGGAATTAAGATCCCACAAGCCACATGGTATGGCAAAAAGAAAAAGCTTCTACACAGTAAAGTGAACAGTGAACAAAATGAAAAGGCAGCCTACTGATTGGGGGGAAATACTTGTAAATTATATACATGATAAGGATTGATATTAAAATATATAAAGAACTCACTTGACCCGATAGCAAAAAGCAAAACAAAAACAATCTGATTGAAAAAATGGGCAGATGTTCAGAATAGACTTTTTTTTTCTTATAAGACATACAGATAGCCAACAGGTACTAGAAAGGAGCTCAACATTACTAAGCGTCAGGGAAATGCAAATCAAAACCACGATGAGTTACCACCTCACAGTTTTGCATGACTATAATGAGAAGGACAGGCTACATCAAGTCTTGGTGAGAATGTGGACAAAATAAGAACATTTGTGGGCTGTTTGTGGGAGCATAAATTGGTGCAACTACTATGAGAAATACTATGTCTGTTTCTCAAAAATTAAAACAAGAACTACCATCCAATCCAGCAATTCCACTTCTGGGTATTTATCTGAAGAAAACAAAACATTAACTGGGAACAATATAAGCACCCACATGTTCATTGCAGCATTATTTACGATAGGCAAGATATGGAAACAACCAAAGTGTCCATCAATGGATGAATGAAGAAAATATGTTATGTATTATGCAATGGAATACAATTCAGCAGTAAACTATAAGCTGCTTTCCCATTTATGACAATATAAATGGACCTAGAAGACTTTATGCTAAGTGAAACAAGTCAGACAGAAAGACAAATACTGTATAATGTCACTTATATTTGGAATGCAAAAGAAACCCAAAAATCAAAACCCTGAGCTCATAGATGGAGAGAACACATTAATGGTAGCCAGAGTTGGAGTAGGGTGGTAGAGAGTGGGCAAAATGGGTAAAGGAAGTCAAAAGTACAAGCTTCCAGTTATAAATAAACTCATGAGGAAGGTAATGTACAGCATAGTAACTATAGTTAATAATACTCTATTACATATTTGAAAGTTGCTAAGAGAGTAAATATTAAAAGTTCTCATCACCCCAAAACATTTGTAACTGTAGTTGGTGATGGAGTTTAACTAGACTCATTGTGGTGACCATTGTGCGATATATACAAATATCAAATCATTATGTTTTATACTTGAAACTAATATAATGTATTATGACAATTATACCTCAATTTATAAAAACAAGAGAGACACATACCAGGAGAATTCAGAAAGCTCACAATAGACAGGAGAGCATATAACACTGCTGGTAGTGAAATGCTGAAATACTGTTTTATTCTTTTTTAATATTGTTGACTATATTCTTTCCCTCTGTGTGTGAAAGTAGCTTAGTCATGTCCGACTCTTTGCCAACCCATAGACTCTACAGTCCGTGGAATTCTCTAGGCCAGAATACTGGAGTGGGTAGCCTATCCCTTCTTCAGTGGATCTACCTGACCCAGGATTCGAACTAGGGTCTCCTGCATTGCAGGTGGATTCTTTACCAACTGAGCTATCAGGGAAGCCCATATTCTTTCCCTTTGACATGACAATTACACTCCTACATTTGTAACTAGAGGAGAGGGAGAGCATTGCACAGGAAAAAAATTAAGACATTATGTCTCACACATTCAACATCTGTTAAAATAGGTAAATTGCCAAATTCAAATATATCTTGGCTATCATTGTATTTGACTCAATTTTTAAAAATCTATGTATAAGTTGGAGGTCTCACCTCAGATCACTGACACAGCTACAAAATAGGGATGGAATATTAATGGGTTGATGCTATCTGAAACCCAGTGTACTCCTTCTATGCCTGCTTCTACTCTCCTGCTTTGGTGCTGATTTTCACATAAAAAACATTGTGCAAACTATCCTCTATCTGAATGTCTCTGAAAAAACTGGGAAAGTATCGAGCAAGTTGTCAAGATATGGACTGATGTGGAAGCCTTGAACCCAAGTTTCTAGGGATCAGAGTTGGACTCAGGCAGGCTTCAACATCACAGAAGGCACCAGCATGCTGACCCTTTTGAGGCACGTCGCAATCTAAGTAGAGCCAAAGGAGCAAAGCTGAGAAGGGAGAACAGTTCTGACCTTCACAGAGCCAGCAGGAACTACCCCATGGCCAGATGATGTCACAGGACCAGAAGTGCTGCTGGTGATGATTCCTGACTTTTCATTTCTAGGAAAGATTCTTAAGTACTAGACCCAACTAAGGAAAAGATCAAACAGTAATTTACAGAGGCCTCTCTATAAAACAGTAAGAAAGCAACTTTCTCCATGAGAATTATACAAAACTACAACAATAACATAAATAACAACCAGGAAAGTCCTGCTTATTGGTCCCAACAATGGGGGTCCAGCGTGTAAAAAGCCCCAGAAAAAGAAGGGCTCATCAAAATCTGAGAAACTCAGCTCTGAGCCGGAGTCCACCCTCCACCACTCACGCAATGACCCCTCGTGCTGCTCCCCATGCTGTCAGCCCACCTGCTGCAGGACCACTTGCTGTGAGTCCAGCTGCTGCAAGCCCTGCTGCCCCCCAACTTGCTGTCAAACCACCTGCTGCAGGACCACCTGCTGCAAACCTACTTGTGTGACCACCTGCTGCCAGCCCGCCTGTTGCAGCAAACCCTGCTGTCAGCCCACCTGCTGTGAGTCCATCTGCTGCCAGCCCTCTTC
>NW_024071264.1:0-8034 GCF_014754425.2 Oryx dammah
TGCAACTGTTCTGTTTGGTTTTGAACTTCATAGCGGGGAGGGAGATGAGAAGGAGGTTCCAAGGCAGGGGATATCTGTATACCTATGGCTGATTTTGGCTCATGTGTGCAGAAAAAAAAAACAAAATTCTCTAAAGCAATTCTCCTTCAATAAGAAATTAATGAATTGAGAAAGAGCTGCATTCTGTTTTGCACAGGGGCTGCATCAGTTTCTTGACTTTCACGTCTAGGATGTTGTTCATTCCTCCAGGGGGTGGTTGCCGTACTTGTGTGCTTCAAAATCTTGGAGTTTTTTCTTGTTGTTTCTGTTTTTCTCTGAAATCCCCTTAGCAGTGGAACTGCCAGATCATATGGTCGGTTTCTTGTTATCCTCAGAAGGCACTTCTGTAGTGATGTGGATAACGTCTCCTACCAAATCTATGCCACTAGTACCGTTAAGTGTCCCTTTCCAAAATGTTATTCTACCATGTCTTCTCTGTACAACATTGGATACTTTTTCCCACCTCATGCCAAGAGTTGACTTACTGGGATATAGGAATAGGAATATAGTAGTGTTGATGTTAGCAACACTAGACTTGTGATTTAATTACTTTTCTTTATTATATATCAATGCACTCCTCTTATGTCCTTGCTATGTAAGAATGTAACTTTATTAATGCTTTCTGAGAGTGGCACCAGACTTTGGGAAGAAGAACACAAGTCTTCTGGTTGACAAATCCTTATCAGAAAAGGGCCATAAAATGTTAATTGGCCCTCTGGCCAGAGGATGATGTAAATCACCTAAGACTGTGTATACAACTAGGTATGCAGAAAGAAAGTCTGGTTTCGATAAGAGTTAGGGCTGCTGATGCTGCATAATTTTATATTATACATTGATGTCTAGGTTCAAAATAAGGTATAAAAGGCCTTTCTGGACAATAGGCGATGGGCCAGTCGCTGGACTGGTTTCCCTCGTATCACCTCTTTACTCTATTTTCAGGCTGAATTCCCATCTGGGATGTGGAGGCTCGCCATGTCTACTTACTTGCCCCAGCTTTTAAGTACTGTGACAGAGAGAGAGCCCAAGGCGGGACACTCTCCAATATTCAAACGGGCGCCGGTGGCCCAACGTAGATGGTGCTAATCTCTTGTCCTTTTGTTGGCTTCCCACGTAAACCAAGTTATTCAGCCTCTTTTCTCCACTAAATTTTCCTAATACACTATTTCATCCTAGTCTAATCTTATATTTCTAAATAGATAACTTTTCCTCGCCTACGCCGTTCACCCTTTGAATTTCCCTGGATCCACTGGGGCTGGACCCCGGCACCATTTGATAGCATTGACCTCATTCTGCAAGAGAGCAAAAGGTTTAAAAAAGAGAGAGAGAGAAAGAAACGAAGGCCTGGGTGTAGTAAACACAAGCGTCCAGCAGGGGGCAGGACTACACTGTCCTCACTGCAAAAAGCCTGGGACCTGTAACACAATTTGAATGCTGAGTTCCAAAGAATAGCAAGGAGAGAAAAGAAAGCCTTCCTCAGAGATCAGTGCAAAGAAATAGAGGAAAACAATAGAATGGGAAAGACTAGAGGTCTCTTCAAGAAACTTACAGTTGCCAATAGCCTATTTCACGCAAAGAAGGGCTCAAGAAAGCACAGAAATCGTATGGTCCTAACAGCAGCAAAAGATATTAAGAGGAGGTGACAAGAATACACAGAAGAACTATATAAGAAAGATCTTCTTCACCCAGATAATCATGATGGTGTGATCACCAACCTAGAGCCAGACATTGTGGAATGCGAAGTCAAGTGGGCTTTAGGAAGCATCACTATGAACAAAGCTAGAGGAGGTGATGGAATTCCAGTAGAGCTATTTCAAATCCTGGAAGATGATGCTGTGAAAGTACTGCACTCAATCTGCCAGCAAATCTGGAAATCTCAGCAGTGGCCACAGGACTGGAAAAGGTCAAGTTTCATTCCAATCACCAAAGAATGCTCAAAGTACTGCACAATTGCACTCATACGCTAATACAGTAATGCTCAAAATTCTCCAAGACAGGCTTCAACATACATGATCCATGAACTTCCAGCTGTTTAAGCTGGATTTCAAAAAGGCAGAGGAACCAGAAATCAAAATGCCAACATCTGCTGGATCATCAAAAAACCAAGAGAGTTCCAGAAAAACATCTACTTTTCACTTTATTAACTATGCCACAGCCTTTGACTGTGTGGACCAGAAAACACTCTGGAAAATTCTTAGAGATGGGAATACCAGACCACCTGACCTACCTCTGGAGAAATCTGTATGCAGGCCAGGAAGCAACAGATAGAACTGGACATGGAACAACAGATTGGTTCTAAACAGAGAAAGGAGTACATCAAGGCTGTACATTGTCACCCTACTTATTTAACTTATATGCAGAGTACATTGTGAGGAACGATGGGCAGAAGAAGCAGAAGCTGGAATCAAGATTCCCGGGAGAAACGTCAATAATCTCAGATATGCAGAAGACACCACCCTTAAGGTAGAAAGCAAAGAAGAACTAAAGGGTCTCTCGATGAAAGTGAAAGGGGAGAGTGAAAAATTTGGCTTAAGACTCAACAGTCAGAAAACTAAGATCATGGCATCCGGTCCCATCACTTCATGGCAAATAGATGGGGAAACAGTGGAAACAGTGGCAGACTCTATTTGGGTGGGTGGGGGGCTCCAAATTCACTGCAGATGGTGACTGCATCCATGAAATTAAAAAATGCTTACTCCTTGGAAGAAAAGTTATGACCAACTTAGACAGCATATTAAAAGACACAGACATTACTTTTCCAACAAAGGTCTGCCTAGTCAAAGCTATGGTTCTTCTACCCAGTAATCATGTATGGATGTGAGATTTGGACTATAAAGATGGCTGAGCACTGAAGAAATGATGCTTTCGAACTGTGGAATTGAAGAAGACTCTTGAGAGTCCCTTGGACTGCAAGGAGATCCGACCAGTCCACCCAAAGGGAGATCAGCCCTGAATATACATTGGAACGACTGATGCTGAAGCTGAAACTCCAGAACTTTGTCCCCTTCAAGCAAATAACTGACTCATTGGAAAAGACCTTGATGCTGGGAAAGATTGAAGGCAGGAGGCACAGGGGACGACAGAGGATGAGATGGTTGGATGGCATCACTCGCTCAATGGACATGAGATTGAGCAAGCTCCAGGAGTTGGTGATGGACAGGGAGGCCTGGAGTGCTGCAGTCCATGGGGTTGCAAAGAGTTGGACACGACTGACCCGCTGAACTAACTGAACTGAACTGAACTAACACAACCTTCCAGCAGGGGGCAGGAGCACTCCATCGTCTCTGCAAGAAGCCTGCTTGCATTCACCCTAGATAAGCAAGCACCACCCCAGGTTTCAGGCACGTTTCCCTTTCTCCTTCCTCCTTGATCCAAAGTGCACAGTCATACACTCTACACAACCAGCCACCCTCAGCCATATTTCTCCAAGGGAAAAACAAAAACAAAATCACATCTAAGAAGGAAGCCAAATGTCAATAACCTAGAAACCAGTTTATCTAGAAACCAGTATAATACCAGTAAGTTATTTCAAAGCTGACATTAAAAGTAATTTTCCTCCTCACTTTTTTCCCCTTTATGTCCTCAGACTTTTTTGTAATACCTACTTTAGTGTCTTTCCTGCAAAATCCAACACCTGGCTCATGCCAGATAATTAAAAAAGAACAAACAAAAACACCACTGCCAACCCAGGTGGATAACTGACCACCAGAGGCAGCAACAACAGTCCCGAGGAGGCTGCAGGAGAATGAATTGGCAGTCACAGTAAGCAGGCTTTTAATCCTAGGCAGAGACCACCCAGTTTCCCAGCTCCCCACACACTTTCGTGAACCCGAAGCCCCACAGTCAGGACTCAATCTCACCATATCCCTGGAACGTTTAGACGGGTGGTTGCAGCCAAGTCTGCAAACGTGAATACACTTGTCCATGTTGCAGGAGGCAAAGGTAGCATTCTGCCCATCCACTTGGAGAGCAGGGGCTGCAGAGAAGCAAAGGGTGGAGGGGTGGGGGAGAGGGGAAAACACAGACATTTAGCAGGTGTGCACAGAACTCAGCTGACTCAGAGGCAGCAGCAGCAGAGTTGAGAAACCTGACAGTGTGATAAAGCAACGCTCGCAGTGCCCATAGAGCCTCGGTCCATCACAGACCCTGAGGTCTGCCGTTTATATTTGCAAGGATAACTAGACAGCTCCAGAAGGAGACCCGACCCCCACCAAAGTGTCACCCAAAGTGATGCTTTGGGTGCCCTGAACACAGCAACTCGCTCCCCTGGTGCAGCTGGGAAAGTAGGGGAGAAGCACCCTGCTGCTCCCAGGAACATCACCAGGCTGGGTGATGGATTTTCTTTTGCTAGGGAAGGGTGAGAGAAAAGGAAAAAGACTTCACAGCCTATGTTCAACATGTGTGTCTCTTGCTCAGTCATATCTGACTCTTTGGGACCCCGTGGACCATAGCCCACCACGCTTCTCTGTCCATGGGATTCTCCAGGCATGAATACTGGAGTGGGTTGCTATTCCCTTCTCGAGGGAATCTTCTCTGATCGAGGTATGGAACCCATGTTTTCTGCACTGCAGGCAATTCTTTACAATGTGAGCTATGAAGGAAGCCCCAAATTCAAGCTATCAGGGTTCAAAGAAATGCCCCACAACCCGTTACTGCGTTCTACAACTTTGCCAGAGTCCAGCTCCAGCAGGCAGATTCAACCTGAAGGGATGGGCGGTGTCGGTGAGAAACTGAGTCAGCCTTTCAGTTTTCTTGGACTGTCTATTTCAAGCTTATGATTCTCTTTTATACTTTTACAAAAGCATTAGGTCAGGGGTTTGATATTTTTAGTTCCCATTGACCCAGATTTATTTTCTCCAAAAATCAGTTTCCCCTCAAAAGATGTGCCTTCCTCAGTGATTCTGTTATCTACTTTTCCTCATATGTCCTTGTGAATACACTGTAATTCATGCTAATGTCTGGGCTGCATACCACATTTCTCAATTTATTTCTTATCTTTCTAAGTCCTGTTTGCACCTAGTATCCTAAGCTCACTATTTCTTAGAAAGCGCTTCTAGCTAATAATATCTCTAAAGTCCCTAATTTCTATAAGCTATAGTAGAATATTGTAACATTACAGCAATCCTTAAATCTTTAGCTTCTAACTATTTTAATTATTCCTAAGCCCTAAATTCAGCAAACTCCTTTGCCATAAACACTTTTCTCACAAATGGGCTTCAGATAGGAATCCCTCCCATGGTCTCAAGCTGCGGCCTCTGTGCTCACCCTGGAACACTCTTCTGTAAAAGCCCTTGAACAAGTGTCAGTGATTAACTTTATGAATTATTCCTGGAGCACAGCTGCAGAAGGCTTTATGCCTTCTCATGCTCTTCTTAGAAACAATAAGCACCTTAATATTCTCTTCAGTCAACTCAGCCGAGGAAAGGAAAAAACAAGTCAGAATCACAAAGCCTAACTCCTTCATTCCAGGTCTGTGCCTACCGAACAAAGGGAGGGAGTTTAGGCCTGTGCCTCCATTTTGTCAGTAATGCCTAACACTGCTGCCGACACAACTTGTGCCTTCACATCCTGCGCGTGGCAGGGCGCGCGGGGAAACCAGGGTTCCTGCGCGCCGCAGGTCAGCCCTCACAAGCATGCGCGCGCAGTCCTGCCCCGCCACGCATGCACCCCGTTCTTGCCGCGGCCGGGGGGAGGAACACTCGTTCCTGCGCATGCTGGCCACGCTCCCCAGGCACGCGCGGCGCGAGGCCCCCCCCCTTTTCTGCCCACGCTGCAGGGCACGAGTTCTCTCTTCCTCCGCGCGCCGGGCCCCACCACGCAGGCGACATGAGCCCCTCTTCCTGGGCGCACGGTATCAGCCCTCTCCTTTGTGCGTGTGGCGCGAAGCCAGCCCCCACTTCTTGAGTGCTCGGGGACTCCTGACACGGGCGATGCAACACCCCACTTGCTGTTTCCTCGGCGGGCCACGAGCGCACCCACCGTCTTCCTGCGCGCGTGCGGGGCCAGCCGTTTCTCGAGAGCGCGCGGCTCGAGGACCCGCCCCCTCCATTCCAGCTGGCGCAGCAGCAGCGCGAGCACCGTGGTTCCTGCGCGCGCGACGCAAGCACCCGCATGAACCTTACCTGCGCGAGCCGACCATCTCTCTCCCCAGCACGCGCCTCGCGAGCGCCCCGCATAGGCAGTGTTCCACACTGGCGGGCAGCACGCCCTCCACTGGGCACAGAGGTGTCCCGAGCCAGCGGTACTCCATCCTGGCAGATTGAGGGCAGGAGGAGAAGGGGACGACAAATGATGAGATGGTCGGTTGGCATCACCCACTCCGTGGACATGAGTTTGAGCAAGCTCGGGGAGTTGATGAACACGAGGTCAGGCAGAGGCTGAGATTCATGGGGTCGCAAAGTGTCGGACATCACTGAGCGACTGGACTGAACGGAACTTCAATTACAGAAGAAGTCCACATGGTGGCACTCTAACATAAGAAATGAAAAAAAAAAAAGGATGCCTTGTTACCCGTGCCTCACCTCTCCCAGTGGGAACACTGAGCGGAACGGTAGAGCCCACTAGTATGTGGCCACTGATAGTATCCACCACGTGCCTGTATTTAGTTCTGTGCACTTGAATGGACACGCCACAACCAAAGTCCACCAGAGCCTGCTTTTTACAGGCGCCCTCCTGGAGACTCCTTTGACAAAGGAGAAGTCGTTTTCATACCGGGGGCCCTGCGGTCCTGAAGCTTGCAGTCCTTGTATGGGGCGGTAACCCCGTTCACTCTTCCAGGCCGACTTTCCACAGTGGTCGGCGTTAAGATGCCACAGAACCGGAGAATACAAATCCCGCTCGTGACTCCTAAAGACACTGGCACTCCCTCTGAGGTGCAGGTCCTGGCACGTCCTCCTCTGGGACCTCTGTTCAGTCTGCGCTCTCCCGGGTTGACCTTGCCACCTTCTTCCAGCACACGTGGATGAAGCTTCTTGGCGGGATCAGGTATTCAGCAGCGCCCACCTACAGACTTCCAGCTGGCGTGCGGGGCCAGCCCTTCCCCGGGAGCGCCAGGCGAGACCCCCCCCCCCCCCGTTTCCTATTCCGTGGCAGAGAGGGAGCACCCAGGTTCCTGTGCGCGTGCGGTGCCAGCTCTTCCCCGGTAGAGCGTGGCGCTAGCCCCCACCTTTCCCGCCTGCGCGGCGCAGCGCGAGCAACCCCGTTTCTGCCCGCGCGGGGTGACCACCCCTGTTCCGTCGCGAGCGGACCTTCCCTCACCCGAGTACACGCGGCGCGAGCCCTCTCCCTGACCGCGCGGCCGGAGCCTCCCTTTTCCTGACCAAGTGACGAGCCGGGAGCCCCTGCTTCCTGGCCGCGTGTCCAGAGTCCCCCTTTCTTGGGCTCGCTGGGCCCCCTGGACGGGTGTCCTTCCCCTCACACGAAGGGTTCCCCAGTCGAGGGCCGTGTTCCCTCAACTCCGAAGAAGTGGGTCCCCACTCGCGGGCCCGGCGGCCTCCACTGGGCACGGAAGGGTTCCCACCCGCAGGCCGTGTGCTCTCAACTGCGCACGAAGTGGCCCCCACTCGGGGTCAGCACGCCCTCAACTGCGGACGGATGTGTCCGGACCCGCGGTACTGGATCCTGGGAAAGATTGAGGGAAGGAGGATAAGGGGAACCACAGAGGATGAGATGGTTGGTTGGCATCACCCACTCGATGGACATGAGTTTGAGCAAGCTCGGGAAGTTGGTGATGGACAAGGAGGCCTGGCGTGCAGTCCGTGGGGTCGCAAAGACACGACTGAGTGACTGAATTGACTGTCTGAACCCTCCTCCCCACCGTTTCTGCGCGCACTGGATCTGCCCTCTCCTGTGTGCAGGAGGCAGGAGCTCCCCTCATTCCTGCGGAGCTGGTTAGAGCACCACCTTTCCTGCGCCCTCGGCCAGCCTTCCCCCAGGCACGCGCGGCGGAAGCCCCTCCGTTCCTGCCCGCGCGGCGTGGCGCGAGCCCCCCCCCCCCCC
>NW_024071265.1:0-8031 GCF_014754425.2 Oryx dammah
AGCAATACGTGAACCGTGAACTCCCTGATGTTCAAGCTGGTTTTAGAAAAGGCAGAGGAACCAGAGATCAAATTGCCAATATCCTCTGGATCATGGAAAAAGCAAGAGAGTTCTAGAAAAACATCTATTTCTGCTTTATTGACTATGCCAAAGCCTTTGACTGTGTGGATCACAATAAACTGTGGAAAATTCTGAAAGAGATGGGAATCCCAGACCACCTGACCTGCCTCTTGAGAAATCTGTATGCAGCTCAGGAAGCAACAGTTAGAATTGGACATGGAACAACAGACTGGTTCCAAATAGGAAAAGGAGTACGTCAAGGCTGTATATTGTCACCCTGCTTATTTAACTTATATGCAGAGTACATCATGAGAAACGCTAGACTGGAAGAAACAGAAGCTGGAATCAAGATTGCTGGGAGAAATATCAATAACCTTAGATATGCAGATGACACCACCCTTATGGCAGAAAGTGAAGAGGAACTAAAAAGCCTCTTGATGAAAGTGAAAGAGGAGAGCGAAAAATTTGGCTTAAAGCTGAACATTCAGAAAACAAAGATCATGGCATTTGGTCTCATCACTTCAAGGGAAATAGATGGGGAAACAATGGAAACAGTGTCAGACTTCATTTTGGGGGGCTCCAAAATCACTGCAGATGGTGACTGCAGCCATGAAATTAAAAGACGCTTACCCCTTGGAAGAAAAGTTATGACCAACCTAGATAGCATATTCAAAAGCAGAGACATTACTTTGCCGACTAAGGTCCGTCTAGTCAAGGCTATGGTTTTCCCAGTGGTCATGTATGGATGTGAGAGTTGGACTGTGAAGAAAGCTGAGCGCTGATGAATTGATGCTTTTGAACTGTGGTGTTGGAGAAGACTCTTGTGAGTCCCCTGGACTGCAAGGAGATCCAACCAGTCCATTCTGAAGGAGATCAGCCCTGGGATTTCTTTGGAAGGAATGATGCTAAAGCTGAAGCTCCAGTACTTTGGCCACCTCATGCCAAGAGTTGACTCATTGGAAAAGACTCTGATGCTGGGAGGGACTGGGGGCAGGAGGAGAAGGGGACGACAGAGGATGAGATGGCTGGATGGCATCACTGACTCGATGGACGTGAGTCTGAGTGAACTCTGGGAGTTGGTGATGGACAGGGAGGCCTGGCGTGCTGCGATTCATGGGGTCGCAAAGAGTCAGACACGACTGAGCGACTGAACTGAACTGAGTAAGGGCTGACTGTGGAGCCAGTCAGGCAGCAACCTGCCCTGAGTTACATCTCTGGAGGCACCTAGCATCAGAGCCAGGGAGATCAGGGGAGGGAGGCAAAGGCCTCCTAGGAGGGTTGCCCCTGGCTCTGGTCTAAGGGCTTCTGAGAAGATCTCAAAGCTTTAGTTGTTAGATCTTCAAAGCAGTTGCTCTCACTGTGCAGCCTATTTTAGGAATTTCAGGTTGTGGACACACCCTTCTCCCATCCTGTGGTCCACAAACCTATCATTTGCCTTTAGATACCTCATGGCTATTCTTTCCTTTCCTGGCAAGGAGGAACTGATCAAGTTAAACACAACTCCCCCTATCACCACCACCAATTTTGAAACTCTTATGTCAGTTAATCCACCTGATTAAAATTGATTGAGCACCTACTATGCAACAGATGCTAAGCAAGGTCTTGGAAAACAGATGCATGCCTTACCTTCACATCACAGATGGTCTGGTCCCTCTCTGGTCTAGGAGATGGATCACTAAGTAAATCATTCCCGTGAAGTCTGAGGGCAGTTAAGGCAGCAGGAATATAGGGTCTATAAAGGGCCCTCAGGAGTCTAACGAAGATAGGAAGATGGGACCCTTCTCCTAATGCAGAAGCTCAAAATGAGGAAAGACTCAAGGGCCTTGTGGGGAAAGTGGGGGGGAGAGGGGCATGGGGGTAGCCAGAAGGGACTGAGGAAAGCGGAACTGCGTTCTGGTCACAAACCCCAAGGCAGCCTCCAGGACGATCAGGATGGCTTTCAGGGAGGGGAACTGACTTCCCTTTGTTGGGCCATTTGGCTGCTCTAACAATTAGTCCAATGAATAACAGAAAGTCCTCTCCCTCCCACCCACCCTCTCTCAGCCACCTTCCACCCCAGGTGACCACGGTTGTGAGGAAAGCAATTGGTATTTGGCAATTTTCATGTGCAAGAATCATAGAGAATTGAAAGCGGTGAGACAAGCCAGGCTGCGCACCCCTCCTGCCAGGGCCCCAGGCTCGCTCTCTCAGTCTGTGCTTTCCCCTGGGTTGCAGAGCCGTGGCCCCGCTGCCACCCCCATGTCTTCTCCATCTGGAAGTTTCCTCTGCATCCAGGCCGCACTCCAGCAACCTCCTGTTCCTGGTTCCTCCTTCTAGCCCTAGGCTTAACTTTTCCTCCTCCTGCCTTGTCTCTCCCCGGGGCTCCAGTGTTGGGCTCCATCAGCCACTGTTGGTTTCTGCTCACTGGGGTGGGTCAGTGGGTGGTTCTCCACCTCCCCCCAAACCCCCATGAAGAAGCCCACTCAGGAACCAAGACTTCAGTGGGCTCTGGGCCACTCCTCCATAAGTTCCCACTTTATCCATTCTACAAAAACTGAGGTTTCCTAAAAGCTCAAAGCCTTCCAGAGGGAGAGCAAGTCAGAGAAATTGTCAGTGCTTTCAGGAGCAGGGCTGAAAAATCCCCCTGAGTACACGTGTCTGAATGTGGCCTCTGTGTGTATGTCTGTGTGGTAGACTGCGCGTGTGCACGTGTGTGTGAAAGAGTTACTCAGAATGAAACAAAACATGTTCCTATCAAGCTTAGCTGATGTTCCTATCAGCAGCCTAGACAATGCATCACCTGGTTTCAGCACTAGGCCATCTCCCCACTGCTGGGGCAAACCCCTTTAGTACCAGGGCTCTGGCACAACAGGTTCCTTGGGTGGGGGTGGCAAACAGTCATTACATACCCTGAGGGGCAGGGAGCCCTCAGAGGCTACCAGCCTCTCCCTTATGAACTTTACAGATACTCTCCCTGAGGCCAACCTCTACCACCCTCCCCATCCTCCACCCTTTGTTCTCTGCCCCCCGCTCCTAGCTCTGGTGCACTTTTCTAATTTGGGAGGCCCGAGAGCCCCACCCTTGGCCCTCTCTTCTCCCATAGCCAGCTCAGCGGTTGGAGGGAGAGATGGAAAGAGAATACACGTGCAGGAATGAGAAAGAGCGTACGAAGTAGAAAGGGAGGGAGGCCACAGGAGGTGTGTGGGTAGTAGGGGAGTGGACTTCACAGTTCAGTTCAGTTCAGTTCAGCCACTCAGCCGTGTCTGACTCTTTGGGACTCCATGGACTGCAGCACGCCAGGCCTCCCTGTCCATCGCCAACTCCCGGAGTTCACTCAAACTCATGCCCATCGAGTCGATGATGCCATCCAACCATCTCATCCTCTGTCATCCCCTTCTCCTCCCACCTTCAATCATTCCCAGTGTCAGGGTCTTTCCCAATGAGTCAGTTCTTCACATCAGGTGGCCAAAGTATTGGAGTTTCAGTTTCAGCGTCAGTCCTTCCAATCAACATCCAGGACTGATTTCTTTTAGGATGGACTAGGTGGATCTCCTTGCAGTCCAAAGGACTCTCAAGAGTCTTCTCCAGCACCACAGTTCAAAAGCATCAATTCTTCAGCACTCAGCTTTCTTCACAGTCCAACTCTCACATCCATACATGACTACTGGAAAAACCATAGTCTTGATTAAACGGACCTTTGTTGGTAATGTCTCTGTGTTTGAATATGCTATCTAGGTTGGTCATAGCTTTTCTTCCAAGGAGCAAGTGTCATTTAATTTCATGGCTGCAATTACCGTCTACAGTGATTTTGGAGCCCCCCAAAATAAAGTCAGCCACTGTTCCCACTGTTTCCCCATCTATTTGCCGTGAAGTGATGGGACCAGATGCCATGATCTTAGTTTCCTGAATATTGAGCTTCAAGCCAACTTTTTCACTCTCCACTTTCACTTTCATCAAGAGGCTCTTTAGTTCCTCTTCACTTTCTGCCATAAGGGTGGTGTCATCTGTGTATCTGAGGTTATTGATATTTCTCCCGGCAATCGATTCCAGCTTGTGTTTCTTCTAGCCCAGCGTTTCTCATGATGTACTCTGCATAGAAGTTAAATGAGCAGGGTGACAATATACAGCCTTGACGGACTCCTTTTCCTATTTGGAACCAGTCTGTTGTTCTATGTCCAATTCTAACTGTTGCTTCCTGACCTGCATACAGATTTCTCAAGAGGCAGGTCAGGTGGTCTGGGATTCCCATCTCTTCCAGAATTTTCCAGAGTTTATTGTGGTCCACACAGTCAAAGGCTTTGGCATAGTCAAGAAAGCAGAAATAGATGTTTTTCTGGAACTCTCTTGCTTTTTTGCTGATCCAGAGGATGTTGGGAATTTGATCTCTCATTCCTCTGCCTTTTCTAAAACCAGCTTGAACATCTGGAAGCTCATGCTTCACATACTGTTGAAGCCTAGTTTGGAGAATTTTGAGGATTACTTTACTAGTGTGTGAGATGAGCACAATTGTGAGATAGTTTGAGCATTCTTTGGCCTTTCCTTTCTTTGGGATTGGAAAGAAAACGGACCTTTTCCAGTCTTGTGGCCACGGCTGAGTTTTCCAAATTTGCTGGCATATTGAGTGCAGCACTTTCACAGCATCATCTTTTAGGATTTGAAATAGCTCAACTGGAATTCCGTCACCTCCACTAGCTTTTTTTTTTGTTTGTTTGTTTGTTTTTTTAATTTTTACTTTACAATTCTGTCCACTAGCTTTGTTGGTAGTGATGCTTCCTAAGGCCCACTTGACTTCTCATTCTCCATTAGCAGTCCCCATTAGCAGCACTAATTGGGCAGTAATTGCTGTAATCATCAAAAACATCCTCGAAAACAGTTAGCTGCCCCAGCAGACACACTTGCTTTCCAGTGACGCCTCGATCCTTGGAAAAATGAGCAATTTCCTCTCACAAAGAAACTTTTCAGGACCTAGACTATGGCGTGTTCACAGAGGGGCTTGGATCTTGTCCTGCCCAACTTCCTGTAGTTTCATCATACTCCTGAGGGCCAGGTTCTGGTCTTCCTTGGCTGGCCTCCTGACTGGCTGGAACAACCTGGGCTCTTGGTAAAAATCCGGGCAAGTGAGACTGAGCTTCCAACCATGAATGTGGGGATGCATGAGGGCTGATGGTCCTCTCTCTCACCTGTCCTCAACTATGCTCCAGCTGAGGAAAGCTGCTCACTCCCCCTTCACTTGGAGCACTTATTTTTGCCTGAAAACCTTGTCCCATGGTGTGCCTGGAAGGCGTTCCTGTTGCCCTATTCCTTCCAGTCTCACCTGCCTAAAAAACTCAAAACTCTCCTCCTCCAGGAAGCCTTCCCTGATTTGGCTAGTTTAATTCTACTCTGGAGTTCCTTCAGTGCTCACACCCTTGCTTTACACTCTATTATATTCACATATCTACCTGCCTTCAGAGCAGTAGTCACTCACTGTGAATTAGGTTTAAGGTACTGAGGAGATGAAGATAAATGAGACAGAGACCCCAGCTCAATGAGCTCACAACCTGCTGACAAGTCAATGATGGACTGTTGCTAAACTCTGTGGAAAAAGTGAGCATTGGGCTAATGAGAAAGGGAACACCTGAGAAAGCTTCGGAACTTAGGGAAGGGGCTGTTTTGAGTGCTTCATGTATTTCAATTCATTTAAACCTCTTGGTACACTGGTATACTGACAAGAGAGTGTACTCTGATACTACTATTATCATCTCCATTTTAAGGACAGGAAAACTGAAGCACAGAGAGGTTTAGTAACTTGCTCAAGGTCACACAGCTACTACATGGCAGATCTAAACCTAATCCACACTCAGTGAGTGACCACTGCTCTGAAGGCAGGTAGATATGTGAATATAATACCGTGTAAAGCCTAGCTCCCAAACCCACAGTCTTAACCTCTATGTCCCACTATGTCCTCTAGGAACCAGCTGGATGATAAGGAAAAGAGGAAAGTTGTTCAGGGCAGAGGCACAAGCAATTGTAAAGTTCCAGAACCTAAAGAGGGCTGTGGTAGAGAAGAGAGGATCTTCAGGAACCATTAGCAAAAGCACGGAGCTTGGGTGGGATGTGAGGACGAGAAACAGGCATTACCACTCTGTGACCCTTGCACAAGCAGCCTGTAGAGGTAGAAGGGTTCTCTGGGAGAGGAGGCTAAATAAATGGACGAGGCCAGGTCTGGAAGGGACTGTAGTAGAGTGTACAGCACTAGAGTGCTGTACTAGAGAGTGTCAGCCTCATCCTGAAGGCCCTGGGAAGTCAGTAAAGGGTTTTAAGTGAGAGGGTGACATAATTAGAATATCCCATAACGTGACTTCCATGATTCAGAAGAGGGGTGTTGAGTGTCTATGCTGGAGCAGTGACAGTGGTGAGGAGGACAGGGGCTCACCATTTTAAAGATTAAAACAAGATGACTTGGTGAGAGACTGAATGTGGGTGGATATGGAAGAGGCAAGAGTCAAGCAGGGCCCTGAGATTTAGGGTCTAGTTTGGTTTAGTTATGTCCTTCTTCGAGGAAGCAGAGCAGGTTTGTGAAGAAAAATATGAATTCTATCTTGAACAGGTTTGATTCAGGAGGCCTGGGGTAAAAGTGTCCACAAGAAGAATTTGGGAATGCAAGCCTAGAACCAAGGAGAGAGCGAGGAGTCAGATTCAGAATTGGGAGTCCCTACTACTGTATGGGCTCTGGAGTGAGACTTCCTGTGTTCAAATTCTGGCTCTATCACTTGATACCTATCAGTTCAGTTCAGTTCAGTCCCGTCACTCAGTTGTGTCCGACTCTTTGCGACCCCATGAATCGCAGCACGCCAGGCCTCACTGTCCATCACCATCTCCCAGAGTTCACTCAGACTCACGTCCATTGAGTCCATGATGCCACCCAGCCATCTCATCCTTGATCGTCCCCTTCTCCTCCTGCCCCTAATCCCTCCCAGCATCAGAGTCTTTTCCAATGAGTCAACTCTTGGCATGAGGTGGCCAAAGTACTGGAGCTTCAGCTTTAGCATCATTCCTTCCAAAGAAATCCCAGGGCTGATCTCCTTCAGAATGGACTGGTTGGATCTCCTTGCAGGCCAAGGGACTCTCAAGAGTCTTCTCCAACACCACAGTTCAAAAGTATCAATTCTTCGGCGCTCAGCCTTCTTCACAGTCCAACTCTCACATCCATACATGACCACTGGGAAAACCATAGCCTTGACTAGATGGACCTTAGTCGGCAAAGTAATGTCTCTGCTTTTGAATATGCTATCTAGGTTGGTCATAACTTTTCTTCCAAGGAGTAAGCATCTTTTAATTTCATGGCTGCAGTCACCATCTGCAGTGATTTTGGAGCCCCCCAAAATGAAGTCTGACACTGTTTCTACTGTTTCCCCATCTATTTCCCATGAAGTGATGGGACCAGATGCCATGATCTTTGTTTTCTGAATGTTCAGCTTTAAGCCAAATTTTTCGCTCTCCTCTTTCACTTTCATCAAGAGGCTTTTTAGTTCCTCTTCACTTTCTGCCATAGGGTGGTGTCATCTGCATATCTGAGGTGATTGATATTTCTCCTGGCAATCTTGACTCCAGTTTGTGTTTCTTCCAGTCCAGCGTTTCTCGTGATGTACTCTGCATATAAGTTAAATAAGCAGGGTGACAATATACAGCCTTGACGGACTCCTTTTCCTATTTGGAACCAGTCTGTTGTTCCATGTCCAATTCTAACTGTTGCTTCCTGAGCTGCATACAGATTTCTCAAGAGGCAGGTCAGGTGGTCTGGGATTCCCATCTCTTGAAGAATTTTCCACAGTTTATTGTGATCCACACAGTCAAAGGCTTTGGCATAGTCAATAAAGCAGAAATAGATGTTTTTCTAGAACTCTCTTGCTTTTTCCATGATCCAGAGGATATTGGCAATTTGATCTCTGGTTCCTCTGCCTTCTCTAAAACCAGCTTGAACATCAGGGAGTTCACGGTTCACGTATTGCT
>NW_024071266.1:0-8031 GCF_014754425.2 Oryx dammah
TACCTGGTGATCCTGCTGGGCAATGGGGTCCTCATCCTGGTGACCATCCTTGACTCCCACCTGCACACGCCCATGTACTTCTTCCTGGGGAACCTCTCCTTCCTGGACATCTGCTACACAACCTCCTCAGTCCCCCTCATCCTTGACAGCTTCCTGACCCCCAGGAAAACCATTTCCTTCTCAGCCTGCGCTGTGCAGATGTTCCTCTCCTTTGCCATGGGGGCCACGGAGTGTGTGCTTCTGGGCATGATGGCGTTTGATCGCTATGTGGCCATCTGCAACCCTCTAAGGTACCCTGAGGTCATGAGCAAGGCTGTCTATGTGCCCATGGCTGCTGGCTCGTGGGCAGCTGGATGTGCTGCCTCCATGGTTCAAACGTCCCTTGCGATGAGGCTGCCCTTCTGTGGGGACAATGTCATCAACCACTTCACCTGTGAGATCCTGGCTGTCCTGAAGTTGGCCTGTGCTGACATCTCCATCAATGTGGTCAGTATGGGGGTGACTAATGTGATCTTCCTGGGGGTCCCAGTTCTGCTCATCTTTGTCTCCTACATCTTCATCCTCACCACCATCCTGAGGATTCCCTCAGCTGAGGGGAGGAAAAAGGCCTTCTCCACTTGCTCTGCCCACCTCACAGTTGTGGTCATCTTCTATGGGACCATCCTCTTCATGTATGGGAAGCCCAAATCCAGGGATCCCCTGGGGGCAGACAAACAAGACCTTGCAGACAAGCTCACCTCTCTCTTCTATGGAGTGGTGACCCCCATGCTCAACCCCATCATCTACAGCCTGAGGAACAAGGATGTGAAGGCTGCTGTGAGGAACCTGGTGACTCAGAAAGGCTTCACCTGGTGGTGTTTGGAGGACAGATGTCCCTGTAGTTCTGCGTCTTTTGGCTGCTTTCACTCATGAATCTCAGAAGAATGTGCCTCTCAAAGAAGATATGTGTAAAGAGTCATCACCAGAAAACTGAATTACACATACAAGGGAGAATTTTAGCCATTACTGGACTTAAGTTTTAGAAACAATGAAACCTAAACCCTGATGGGAGTGTGACTTGAGGGGATAGGACTGGAATGCAGCTGAAAGAACAATTTGTGATGTTCTTGCTTCTCTACTGGGCAAGTCTGAATTCACCTTTGTGAGCAAGTTGCTCCTTTGCTTTGAGAAAAACAGACTAATTTACCTTTATGTTACATAAAGTTTCAAAATCCTGCTCTAAAAGGAGGCACTGAAGACAGTATGGGTGAAACTTCATGACATAGCAGTACAAAAAATACAAAAAATAGTCTTCACTGTAGGTGAAATGGCACATCTTCATATTTTATTTTTCTTGGAGGCAAGGTTGCTCCAAGAAAGAAGAAAGAAGCTGTCTCTGAGCCTGAGAAGTTGGGACCTTGTAGATTACACACAGGGCGCTTCTTCTGAGGGCAAGTAAGGTGAATCCTGCAACACGTGTGTGGAGGGTCTTAGTCTCGCATCTGGATGCAAGCTCTGTTTTCCTGCCCCCAGTAAATCCTGAGTATACAGTCTGGCCCTATAGTCTGGAGAGTTAAAGGATGGTTCTATAGGAAGAGCTGGGTGGGGGCAGCACCGTGATTTGAAAGATGCTGGAGTCAAGATGCTCAGATGTGACCAGAAAAAGATGGAGCAAGGCCACTGGGCTGAGGACAACCGGGTGACAAAACTAAAAGTTGGGGCCCACTCACATGTACCGACAAGAGGTCCAGAGGTAAAATGTGTGAGCATCTCAGTCAGTAGTGACACAAAAGGGGACAAAAACACGTAAGGGAAGGAAATTGCCTCATTTTCCTCGAGGCGATCAGATGCCCATTTTTCCCTGAGAATCAAAACTTTGCAATGAAAACACATGCTCTCAGCCTCCCTTCCTTGGATGTCCTGGGCTCCTCCTGCCTGAGAAGTGGCCAGCCATACTCTTGTGGGCCACACAGCACTTTCCTGCACATTGTGAGCAGAAACCTGGACACAGTCACCACCCTGTGGTCCCTTCAACAGTCTCTGCGTTGTAGGAGCGCAGGGCACGTTCCCTTTTCACCCTTTCATACCCAGTATTATCTGTCCCACCCTAGGGGGATGTGCCTTCCCCTACTGAGCACAGAGTCCACCCACGCCCTTCTCAGCTCACTAAAGGGAGGAGGACATCAACTTGAGATTAGTTCTGACCTTTATAATCAAGAATTTACTTAAAAATGAAAGGTATTTGCAGAACAATCTTCCTTTTCAACATACTTCATTTCACTGGTTTCCGGCTTGGAGATCTTGTGAGTTCCCACCCACATCTTTCTAAAGGACCCAAGGAGGTGTTCCTCCAGTTATTGAAAGAGCTGCTGGCAGACAGCCTTCAGCTGTCAGTCATGTTTGGAAATTTGATAAGAGGGCTCTTAGCTGAAGAGACCTGACTTACCCAAGGTCATACTCCTTTCCCCAAGGCAGCCCATATCCAATGACTGATTGGTGAAGGGATATAAATGCCTCCTCCTACTAGAGACATCTCTGAACAGCCATCTCACTACCAGGATCCCCTATGGGGTTGACTGAGGCCTTTGTTGAGACTGCACCATAGCCCATCATCCCCCTCTGCCCAATCCTCCATCCTCATCCTCCCTTCCACCAATATTGAACCCAAGAGCTCTCCCTAATAATCCTCTTGCACTCCAATCTCTGTCTCAGAGTTTGCTTCTGGGCAAAACCTAACTGTGACATCATGCAAAGTTCAATGCTCAAGTAATATGTGTTATCGTTTTAGAATCCTGGACACTGGTGATACTTAGCAAAATCATGCAGAATAGTAGGTGGATGAGGTGGCACCATGTTGTGTTATCATCAGAAGCTTTGGGACCAGACCTTGGTTAGATTACAGCTCCTCTCTTCATCACGGTTGTAACCTTGAAGTTTGTTTTATACTGTATGTAACTTCTCTGAAATCTTCCCATAAGCCCCCCTCCCCTGTCCATCTCTCTAGTTTAATGTTTTCCAATCTTTTTCTTGCCATGAAACACATAGAAAATAATAAAGTTTGTATACAAAAAAAAAAAAAGCCTGGGTTTTTAATAGCGTGATTGATTAAATCACCAGCCACTAGTGATCAATGTGACCTCCAGCCGCTCTCCCCTCCCTGGAAATCAGCGGTTAAGACTGAGTTCCAACCCTCTACTCAGAGTTGGTTCCCCTGGCAATCAACTTCAACCTTAGGTGCTTTCCCAAAGTCACCTTGTTAACATAAACCCAGTTGTGGCTGAACTGGGCTTGTTAAGAATAACAAGATACCCCCTTTACTTTATGGCTCTAAAGTGTTTTTCAGAACCTGAGCACTGAAGACTAAACACTATGATGGAAGTTGCTCCCATTGTTCTTATCACTAAGGAAATTCCAAGGATTTTAAGAGCTGTGAAGGACTTGGCAGCTATAAGCCAGAAGCTGTGGACAAAGTCCACGTATATGTGATAAAAATATCTTGGTCATTTGAATGAACAAATATATATTTTGTATCAATCACAATGTCACAGAATCTTAGTTTATATTTTGCTAATTATAGTCCTGTCCCTGTGTTTCCTATTAATTGATGATCAGATCTACATACTTGAGAGGTTTTTGTTTCAGTGTAGTGATGAGCCCATGGCTCCTGAGATCTTCTGACAGGGCCCAAGTATCTTTGATGGTTTCTTGCTTTCTGATTATGTCAAGTTTTTCCAGGCTCAACGTGTACAGTTTCTCTCCAGGCCTGGAAGCAACCATTTTTTCTAAGGAGCTCTTGTTTCCTTTGGTATTCAAAAACCACAATCTGGGTGCTAGGGGTGCTATCGAGATGTCATAGTTTCTAGGCTTTTTCAGTGGAATACATATGTACAATTCAAATTAAGATCTACAGAATTTTTATTTAACCTCATTGACTTCTTCCCCTAAGTATATATCCTCACTCCAGAAAAGCATGGAGAGAGCTTAAAGTTACATCAACATAGTAAGATGTCACGAGCCACCACGGACGGCTTCTATAAAGAGCAGAAGTGAGTCAAGCTGTCCCTTTGATATATATTTTGATTCCCATGTGCATGGCAGTACTTGGGCCAACTGTAACAACTGAGGCACTGGCGTGTGCCCTTCTCTTCCTCTTGCTCTTGAGCTTTCCTGAGGAGACACAAGCTCATACATAGAGTACTGGAGGGCAAAGGGCTGGGGAAGAGTTCAGGGAGAAACCCAAAGAGGGAGGAGAGGGAAAGAATGACTCCAAAGGCATCTTACAGCTCAGGGTTAACCTTTAAAAATCTTGATGAGCACAGTCACCAGTCCCTATTCACCATGGGTGGTCTCTGATCAGAAAAGGCATATGGTGCAGACAAGAAGGAAGCCAGCAGGTCTCCTCTGAATGAGGCTGAAAGTCCTGAACTCTGCAATGCTGCTCTGCTCAAGACAGAGGTTTCCAAACTTTAAGAGAGGTTTGTTGAATATTTGAAAGGGTGAAAATGTTGTAGCCACACGTTCCGGGAAACAAACTCACTCAGAAGGACAATGCAGATAGTGGAGTGCAGTTTATACACCAGCGGGCCCAAGGTAGAGTCTCTTCTTAGCCAAAGACCCTGACAAGTTTTTGTGAAAACCTTATATACCCTGTATTTGCTCAAACCCACCTCCCCAAATTCCTTGAAACTAGTCTGGACAAGGTAAAAGAGAGATACAGTCAAAGTTAACCCATGATTCAGGAGTCAAAAGACTAGATAAACAGTGGATATTTATCAATAGGCCTGTGGTCATATCCCGAAAAACATAATGGAATTTACCACTTTGTTCTGTTAGAGAGATAATTACCATATTCTTTTAGGCAACTTCCCTGGTGGCTCAGAGGTTAAAGCGTCTGCCTGCAATGAAGGAGACCTGGGTTCGATCCCTGGGTCAGGAAGATCCCCTGGAGAAGGAAATGGCAACCCGCTCCAGTATTCTTGCCTGCAAAATCCCATGGACGGAGGAGCCTGGTGGGCTACAGTCCACGGGGTCACAGAGAGTCGGACACGACTGAGTGACTTCACTTTAGGCAACGGAGAGTCCAAGTCCCAAGTCCAAGTCCTGAGGCTCTTTTATCCAGGGGTCTGGTTTTCCATTGGTATGCCATTTCTATAGACACTGGGCACAAAGTTCAGAGTCCACTGGGAGGGTGGACCATGCGTGCAGCCTAATGTTCGCAGCCTGGCCTAAGACGGAGTCCAGCTCTGTCTGTTTCCTCCTTCAAACCCACAGCCAGAAGCTTGGTATCTACGGTCAATGGTCTCCAGGCTATTAAAATCATACTTTCTAACAATTTACACTGCATGTTTGTTTATTCATTTATAAATGTATAGATGTTCTATATCAATATGTTATGATGCACATTATAAAATATTTACAAAAATAGAAATTAAAAAGATGGATAGACATAAATAAAATATAAAAAATAAGAGTTAACACGGGACAAAAAAGAAAACAAAAGTAGGTCACAAATTCACTTAATAATTCATTTAACAACTGCTCATTGAATGCCTACTGTGAGTCTGGTACATTTTTCATACATCTAGGATACATCTGTGAACAATGCAGGAAAAAAACCTCTGCCTCTGTGAAACTGACATTCCAGCAGGAGAGAAACAGACAAGAAACAATGACTAACATATATTAAAAAATAGCTGAGGGTGTTAGAAACTGCATGGAATCAGGATTGAGGCATAAAGGAGGACTGAACACATGCATCTAATTTTGCTCCTTTGTAAAACCCACAAAAACTACCATAATATGTCTTTGTTTTGCTTAATTTTGTTTCTAATGACAAAATCAATAAGGTTAAGGAGAAGAAGGGCGATATCAGAGTGAAGATATTTTGAACACTGCAAAGTGAATGGGCTAGTGGCCATTTCCACAGCTGATCTGATAGAGTCAAATCCGAAGCCAGAAACTAGGAGAGCTGAGCCCCAACCAGACCTACAGCACAGAGGACCCGCTGTACCAAGTCTCTCTGGGACCAAGGATAAAGAGGGATGCTACTGAAATAAGGAGGATTGGGCAAAAATCCTCTAAGAAACACAGGTCCTACACCCCCTCCCTCATTCTGCGACATTGGTTGACTGTCCCTTACCTTCCTTAACAAAAATTTATTCTCTCGAGAGGATAAGACACATGCACCGACGAAAGATTTCAAACAGAAGGACATCATTTCTGCAATCAGCTGACCATTTTTGGGTCCAGAGCTGCACTACCTGTGAAACCAGATTCATTTATGACACCCCGCACACACACACACCCCCGCCCCCCTCCGAATGCTCTGTGAAGGCCTGGCCGATTGTAGGCACTCTGAATTTATTTGGTGGGACACAGACAGAGGGAACCTTCTAGGTCACTTGCTTTTTTCCAGTCCTGAGATCCTAAATTTGGAAATGGCAGGGGTGCTAAAGGGTTTGTCCTGTGGGTTTCACATTCTCCCACCTCTATTGTAGGCTCTGCTGAGAGTTCTCACTGACTAGGGGACAGGTTAACTCTGGCAGGACCAGAATGACCCTTTTCCTCTAATGCTTTCTAATAGCTCAGCAGGATGGTTACAAAGAGAGGGAGAGGGAAAGAAAGTGCTGCTGGCAGGACTTCTGAGTAATTGGATCTTGGGGACATAATCTCAGATGTATAGAGTTTCCAAATTTTGTCACTTCAACTTCTAAACTTTAAATCACCTCAGGGACTAGAGTAATCCCAGTAGCAGAGTGGGATTTAAATGGCTTCATGTATGCAATGGACAGTCCTTTGTGTATTTTTTCCAAAACAGAACAAAGCCAAGAAAACTTAGCTTTCATCCATCTCAGGTGCTAACTCCTCTGGCTGCTACTTTCAGACTCAATTGGCTATTTTAGGCTTCTTCCTCAGACAGAAGAAAAGTGATTTTCTTTATCGACCTATTTACAAAAAGGTAAGAGAACACTACACACACACACACACACACACACACACACACACACACACACCTGGAGAAGGAAATGGCAACCCTGTCCAGTACTCTTGCCTGGAGAATCCCTTGGACAGAGGAGCCTGGTGGTCTACAGTCCATGGGGTCGCAAGAGTCGGATACGACTGAGTGACTGACACACACACACACACACACACACACACACACAATACTATATATATTAACTGTTGTGGATCCAGCATCATAAAGGACATCTTAGTGTGTGACAGAAAGTTCAAGAACAAGAAATTCAGGAGGTCCTTTTGTCCCTGGGATGGAATACCTTTCAAAACAATCCAATCCAGAGTGAGTATGAGGGAGCCAATGGCCAGAGAGGAAAAGGGACTTAATGATTGCCAGGCCATGAGTGATTGGCAAAGGCCAGCTCTTTAGGGAAATGCTTCTGAGGAGCTTTGGAAGGTGAGTGAAGGAATAAATGAATGAATATCCCAGGGGCTTGAGGCTGTAAGAGAGGGAACTGTGAAAGAGGAGAAAGGTAACATCCAAAAATGCTTGGAGGGGAATGGTCAGGAATTAAGCACAAAGGAGATCAGTTATTTTCACCAGTCCTATACCCCAAAGCAGGTGAAATCATACAAAGGGAATGTAATACTTCTCAAAAAATTGATGAAAATAAATTGGCCATACATGGTATAACTTGAAGTAAATGTGTGACATCAACCTTGAACGTGATTAGAAAAATTCAGTCCAATCTGGTAACACTTTCATGGGCAGCCAAACATCATAAAGTAGATTTTGAAAAATTTCTCTCCATTTTACTTAGAACAACACAAAGAACTGCCCAGGTGGCTAGAAGAGTTTTCTAAGTGCTCAGCAAGACGAGTTTCCTCACTGGTTTTCTGGCCTCTTTGGGTATCAGAGAATCACGAAGTTGGCTTTTTGAGTTCAAACAGGTGACAGAGCAGAGGCACTATGGACAGATCCAATCGGACCTCCCCCCCGGTGGGGTTCATTCTCCTGGGCCTCTCAGCCCACCCAAAGCTGGAGAATACGTTCTTTGTGCTCATCCTGCTCACATACCTGGTGATCCTGCTGGG
>NW_024071267.1:0-8030 GCF_014754425.2 Oryx dammah
TACCTGGTGATCCTGCTGGGCAATGGGGTCCTCATCCTGGTGACCATCCTTGACTCCCACCTGCACATGCCCATGTACTTCTTCCTGGGGAACCTCTCCTTCCTGGACATCTGCTACACAACCTCCTCAGTCCCCCTCATCCTTGACAGCTTCCTGACCCCCAGGAAAACCATTTCCTTCTCAGCCTGCGCTGTGCAGATGTTCCTCTCCTTTGCCATGGGGGCCACGGAGTGTGTGCTTCTGGGCATGATGGCGTTTGATCGCTATGTGGCCATCTGCAACCCTCTAAGGTACCCTGAGGTCATGAGCAAGGCTGTCTATGTGCCCATGGCTGCTGGCTCGTGGGCAGCTGGATGTGCTGCCTCCATGGTTCAAACGTCCCTTGCGATGAGGCTGCCCTTCTGTGGGGACAATGTCATCAACCACTTCACCTGTGAGATCCTGGCTGTCCTGAAGTTGGCCTGTGCTGACATCTCCATCAATGTGGTCAGTATGGGGGTGACTAATGTGATCTTCCTGGGGGTCCCAGTTCTGCTCATCTTTGTCTCCTACATCTTCATCCTCACCACCATCCTGAGGATTCCCTCAGGAGAGGGGAGGAAAAAGGCCTTCTCCACTTGCTCTGCCCACCTCACAGTTGTGGTCATCTTCTATGGGACCATCCTCTTCATGTATGGGAAGCCCAAATCCAGGGATCCCCTGGGGGCAGACAAACAAGACCTTGCAGACAAGCTCACCTCTCTCTTCTATGGAGTGGTGACCCCCATGCTCAACCCCATCATCTACAGCCTGAGGAACAAGGATGTGAAGGCTGCTGTGAGGAACCTGGTGACTCAGAAAGGCTTCACCTGGTGGTGTTTGGAGGACAGATGTCCCTGTAGTTCTGCGTCTTTTGGCTGCTTTCACTCATGAATCTCAGAAGAATGTGCCTCTCAAAGAAGATATGTGTAAAGAGTCATCACCAGAAAACTGAATTACACATACAAGGGAGAATTTTAGCCATTACTGGACTTAAGTTTTAGAAACAATGAAACCTAAACCCTGATGGGAGTGTGACTTGAGGGGATAGGACTGGAATGCAGCTGAAAGAACAATTTGTGATGTTCTTGCTTCTCTACTGGGCAAGTCTGAATTCACCTTTGTGAGCAAGTTGCTCCTTTGCTTTGAGAAAAACAGACTAATTTACCTTTATGTTACATAAAGTTTCAAAATCCTGCTCTAAAAGGAGGCACTGAAGACAGTATGGGTGAAACTTCATGACATAGCAGTACAAAAAATACAAAAAATAGTCTTCACTGTAGGTGAAATGGCACATCTTCATATTTTATTTTTCTTGGAGGCAAGGTTGCTCCAAGAAAGAAGAAAGAAGCTGTCTCTGAGCCTGAGAAGTTGGGACCTTGTAGATTACACACAGGGCGCTTCTTCTGAGGGCAAGTAAGGTGAATCCTGCAACACGTGTGTGGAGGGTCTTAGTCTCGCATCTGGATGCAAGCTCTGTTTTCCTGACCCCAGTAAATCCTGAGTATACAGTCTGGCCCTATAGTCTGGAGAGTTCAAGGATGGTTCTATAGGAAGAGCTGGGTGGGGGCAGCACCGTGATTTGAAAGATGCTGGAGTCAAGATGCTCAGATGTGACCAGAAAAAGATGGAGCAAGGCCACTGGGCTGAGGACAACCGGGTGACAAAACTAAAAGTTGGGGCCCACTCACATGTACCGACAAGAGGTCCAGAGGTAAAATGTGTGAGCATCTCAGTCAGTAGTGACACAAAAGGGGACAAAAACACGTAAGGGAAGGAAATTGCCTCATTTTCCTCGAGGCGATCAGATGCCCATTTTTCCCTGAGAATCAAAACTTTGCAATGAAAACACATGCTCTCAGCCTCCCTTCCTTGGATGTCCTGGGCTCCTCCTGCCTGAGAAGTGGCCAGCCATACTCTTGTGGGCCACACAGCACTTTCCTGCACATTGTGAGCAGAAACCTGGACACAGTCACCACCCTGTGGTCCCTTCAACAGTCTCTGCGTTGTAGGAGCGCAGGGCACGTTCCCTTTTCACCCTTTCATACCCAGTATTATCTGTCCCACCCTAGGGGGATGTGCCTTCCCCTACTGAGCACAGAGTCCACCCACGCCCTTCTCAGCTCACTAAAGGGAGGAGGACATCAACTTGAGATTAGTTCTGACCTTTATAATCAAGAATTTACTTAAAAATGAAAGGTATTTGCAGAACAATCTTCCTTTTCAACATACTTCATTTCACTGGTTTCCGGCTTGGAGATCTTGTGAGTTCCCACCCACATCTTTCTAAAGGACCCAAGGAGGTGTTCCTCCAGTTATTGAAAGAGCTGCTGGCAGACAGCCTTCAGCTGTCAGTCATGTTTGGAAATTTGATAAGAGGGCTCTTAGCTGAAGAGACCTGACTTACCCAAGGTCATACTCCTTTCCCCAAGGCAGCCCATATCCAATGACTGATTGGTGAAGGGATATAAATGCCTCCTCCTACTAGAGACATCTCTGAACAGCCATCTCACTACCAGGATCCCCTATGGGGTTGACTGAGGCCTTTGTTGAGACTGCACCATAGCCCATCATCCCCCTCTGCCCAATCCTCCATCCTCATCCTCCCTTCCACCAATATTGAACCCAAGAGCTCTCCCTAATAATCCTCTTGCACTCCAATCTCTGTCTCAGAGTTTGCTTCTGGGCAAAACCTAACTGTGACATCATGCAAAGTTCAATGCTCAAGTAATATGTGTTATCGTTTTAGAATCCTGGACACTGGTGATACTTAGCAAAATCATGCAGAATAGTAGGTGGATGAGGTGGCACCATGTTGTGTTATCATCAGAAGCTTTGGGACCAGACCTTGGTTAGATTACAGCTCCTCTCTTCATCACGGTTGTAACCTTGAAGTTTGTTTTATACTGTATGTAACTTCTCTGAAATCTTCCCATAAGCCCCCCTCCCCTGTCCATCTCTCTAGTTTAATGTTTTCCAATCTTTTTCTTGCCATGAAACACATAGAAAATAATAAAGTTTGTATACAAAAAAAAAAAAGCCTGGGTTTTTAATAGCGTGATTGATTAAATCACCAGCCACTAGTGATCAATGTGACCTCCAGCCGCTCTCCCCTCCCTGGAAATCAGCGGTTAAGACTGAGTTCCAACCCTCTACTCAGAGTTGGTTCCCCTGGCAATCAACTTCAACCTTAGGTGCTTTCCCAAAGTCACCTTGTTAACATAAACCCAGTTGTGGCTGAACTGGGCTTGTTAAGAATAACAAGATACCCCCTTTACTTTATGGCTCTAAAGTGTTTTTCAGAACCTGAGCACTGAAGACTAAACACTATGATGGAAGTTGCTCCCATTGTTCTTATCACTAAGGAAATTCCAAGGATTTTAAGAGCTGTGAAGGACTTGGCAGCTATAAGCCAGAAGCTGTGGACAAAGTCCACGTATATGTGATAAAAATATCTTGGTCATTTGAATGAACAAATATATATTTTGTATCAATCACAATGTCACAGAATCTTAGTTTATATTTTGCTAATTATAGTCCTGTCCCTGTGTTTCCTATTAATTGATGATCAGATCTACATACTTGAGAGGTTTTTGTTTCAGTGTAGTGATGAGCCCATGGCTCCTGAGATCTTCTGACAGGGCCCAAGTATCTTTGATGGTTTCTTGCTTTCTGATTATGTCAAGTTTTTCCAGGCTCAACGTGTACAGTTTCTCTCCAGGCCTGGAAGCAACCATTTTTTCTAAGGAGCTCTTGTTTCCTTTGGTATTCAAAAACCACAATCTGGGTGCTAGGGGTGCTATCGAGATGTCATAGTTTCTAGGCTTTTTCAGTGGAATACATATGTACAATTCAAATTAAGATCTACAGAATTTTTATTTAACCTCATTGACTTCTTCCCCTAAGTATATATCCTCACTCCAGAAAAGCATGGAGAGAGCTTAAAGTTACATCAACATAGTAAGATGTCACGAGCCACCACGGACGGCTTCTATAAAGAGCAGAAGTGAGTCAAGCTGTCCCTTTGATATATATTTTGATTCCCATGTGCATGGCAGTACTTGGGCCAACTGTAACAACTGAGGCACTGGCGTGTGCCCTTCTCTTCCTCTTGCTCTTGAGCTTTCCTGAGGAGACACAAGCTCATACATAGAGTACTGGAGGGCAAAGGGCTGGGGAAGAGTTCAGGGAGAAACCCAAAGAGGGAGGAGAGGGAAAGAATGACTCCAAAGGCATCTTACAGCTCAGGGTTGACCTTTAAAAATCTTGATGAGCACAGTCACCAGTCCCTATTCACCATGGGTGGTCTCTGATCAGAAAAGACATATGGTGCAGACAAGAAGGAAGCCAGCAGGTCTCCTCTGAATGAGGCTGAAAGTCCTGAACTCTGCAATGCTGCTCTGCTCAAGATAGAGGTTTCCAAACTTTAAGAGAGGTTTGTTGAATATTTGAAAGGGTGAAAATGTTGTAGCCACACGTTCCGGGAAACAAACTCACTCAGAAGGACAATGCAGATAGTGGAGTGCAGTTTATACACCAGCGGGCCCAAGGTAGAGTCTCTTCTTAGCCAAAGACCCTGACAAGTTTTTGTGAAAACCTTATATACCCTGTATTTGCTCAAACCCACCTCCCCAAATTCCTTGAAACTAGTCTGGACAAGGTAAAAGAGAGATACAGTCAAAGTTAACCCATGATTCAGGAGTCAAAAGACTAGATAAACAGTGGATATTTATCAATAGGCCTGTGGTCATATCCCGAAAAACATAATGGAATTTACCACTTTGTTCTGTTAGAGAGATAATTACCATATTCTTTTAGGCAACTTCCCTGGTGGCTCAGAGGTTAAAGCGTCTGCCTGCAATGAAGGAGACCTGGGTTCGATCCCTGGGTCAGGAAGATCCCCTGGAGAAGGAAATGGCAACCCGCTCCAGTATTCTTGCCTGCAAAATCCCATGGACGGAGGAGCCTGGTGGGCTACAGTCCACGGGGTCACAGAGAGTCGGACACGACTGAGTGACTTCACTTTAGGCAACGGAGAGTCCAAGTCCCAAGTCCAAGTCCTGAGGCTCTTTTATCCAGGGGTCTGGTTTTCCATTGGTATGCCATTTCTATAGACACTGGGCACAAAGTTCAGAGTCCACTGGGAGGGTGGACCATGCGTGCAGCCTAATGTTCGCAGCCTGGCCTAAGACGGAGTCCAGCTCTGTCTGTTTCCTCCTTCAAACCCACAGCCAGAAGCTTGGTATCTACGGTCAATGGTCTCCAGGCTATTAAAATCATACTTTCTAACAATTTACACTGCATGTTTGTTTATTCATTTATAAATGTATATATGTTCTATATCAATATGTTATGATGCACATTATAAAATATTTACAAAAATAGAAATTAAAAAGATGGATAGACATAAATAAAATATAAAAAATAAGAGTTAACACAGGACAAAAAAGAAAACAAAAGTAGGTCACAAATTCACTTAATAATTCATTTAACAACTGCTCATTGAATGCCTACTGTGAGTCTGGTACATTTTTCATACATCTAGGATACATCTGTGAACAATGCAGGAAAAAAACCTCTGCCTCTGTGAAACTGACATTCCAGCAGGAGAGAAACAGACAAGAAACAATGACTAACATATATTAAAAAATAGCTGAGGGTGTTAGAAACTGCATGGAATCAGGATTGAGGCATAAAGGAGGACTGAACACATGCATCTAATTTTGCTCCTTTGTAAAACCCACAAAAACTACCATAATATGTCTTTGTTTTGCTTAATTTTGTTTCTAATGACAAAATCAATAAGGTTAAGGAGAAGAAGGGCGATATCAGAGTGAAGATATTTTGAACACTGCAAAGTGAATGGGCTAGTGGCCATTTCCACAGCTGATCTGATAGAGTCAAATCCGAAGCCAGAAACTAGGAGAGCTGAGCCCCAACCAGACCTACAGCACAGAGGACCCGCTGTACCAAGTCTCTCTGGGACCAAGGATAAAGAGGGATGCTACTGAAATAAGGAGGATTGGGCAAAAATCCTCTAAGAAACACAGGTCCTACACCCCCTCCCTCATTCTGCGACATTGGTTGACTGTCCCTTACCTTCCTTAACAAAAATTTATTCTCTCGAGAGGATAAGACACATGCACCGACGAAAGATTTCAAACAGAAGGACATCATTTCTGCAATCAGCTGACCATTTTTGGGTCCAGAGCTGCACTACCTGTGAAACCAGATTCATTTATGACACCCCGCACACACACACACCCCCGCCCCCCTCCGAATGCTCTGTGAAGGCCTGGCCGATTGTAGGCACTCTGAATTTATTTGGTGGGACACAGACAGAGGGAACCTTCTAGGTCACTTGCTTTTTTCCAGTCCTGAGATCCTAAATTTGGAAATGGCAGGGGTGCTAAAGGGTTTGTCCTGTGGGTTTCACATTCTCCCACCTCTATTGTAGGCTCTGCTGAGAGTTCTCACTGACTAGGGGACAGGTTAACTCTGGCAGGACCAGAATGACCCTTTTCCTCTAATGCTTTCTAATAGCTCAGCAGGATGGTTACAAAGAGAGGGAGAGGGAAAGAAAGTGCTGCTGGCAGGACTTCTGAGTAATTGGATCTTGGGGACATAATCTCAGATGTATAGAGTTTCCAAATTTTGTCACTTCAACTTCTAAACTTTAAATCACCTCAGGGACTAGAGTAATCCCAGTAGCAGAGTGGGATTTAAATGGCTTCATGTATGCAATGGACAGTCCTTTGTGTATTTTTTCCAAAACAGAACAAAGCCAAGAAAACTTAGCTTTCATCCATCTCAGGTGCTAACTCCTCTGGCTGCTACTTTCAGACTCAATTGGCTATTTTAGGCTTCTTCCTCAGACAGAAGAAAAGTGATTTTCTTTATCGACCTATTTACAAAAAGGTAAGAGAACACTACACACACACACACACACACACACACACACACACACACACACCTGGAGAAGGAAATGGCAACCCTGTCCAGTACTCTTGCCTGGAGAATCCCTTGGACAGAGGAGCCTGGTGGTCTACAGTCCATGGGGTCGCAAGAGTCGGATACGACTGAGCGACTGACACACACACACACACACACACACACACACACAATACTATATATATTAACTGTTGTGGATCCAGCATCATAAAGGACATCTTAGTGTGTGACAGAAAGTTCAAGAACAAGAAATTCAGGAGGTCCTTTTGTCCCTGGGATGGAATACCTTTCAAAACAATCCAATCCAGAGTGAGTATGAGGGAGCCAATGGCCAGAGAGGAAAAGGGACTTAATGATTGCCAGGCCATGAGTGATTGGCAAAGGCCAGCTCTTTAGGGAAATGCTTCTGAGGAGCTTTGGAAGGTGAGTGAAGGAATAAATGAATGAATATCCCAGGGGCTTGAGGCTGTAAGAGAGGGAACTGTGAAAGAGGAGAAAGGTAACATCCAAAAATGCTTGGAGGGGAATGGTCAGGAATTAAGCACAAAGGAGATCAGTTATTTTCACCAGTCCTATACCCCAAAGCAGGTGAAATCATACAAAGGGAATGTAATACTTCTCAAAAAATTGATGAAAATAAATTGGCCATACATGGTATAACTTGAAGTAAATGTGTGACATCAACCTTGAACGTGATTAGAAAAATTCAGTCCAATCTGGTAACACTTTCATGGGCAGCCAAACATCATAAAGTAGATTTTGAAAAATTTCTCTCCATTTTACTTAGAACAACACAAAGAACTGCCCAGGTGGCTAGAAGAGTTTTCTAAGTGCTCAGCAAGACGAGTTTCCTCACTGGTTTTCTGGCCTCTTTGGGTATCAGAGAATCACGAAGTTGGCTTTTTGAGTTCAAACAGGTGACAGAGCAGAGGCACTATGGACAGATCCAATCGGACTTCCCCCCCGGTGGGGTTCATTCTCCTGGGCCTCTCAGCCCACCCAAAGCTGGAGAATACGTTCTTTGTGCTCATCCTGCTCACATACCTGGTGATCCTGCTGGG
>NW_024071268.1:0-8026 GCF_014754425.2 Oryx dammah
CTGGAAGGTTGGCCCTCTAGCCCAAGGCTGCCAGGACAGAGAAATGTCTTCCTCTTCCTGGTTGCCCAGAGTCTGTCTCCTCTTCAAGGACCTCCAAGCCCTTGGGCTCAGGGTCCAGGCATGGGTCTCCCTCTGCCCTGGGGGCTGCTCACTAGGACCCTGGTGCACCAACATACTGGATGGTAGCCCAATTGAGTGGTCTCCAGCCCTTGCTGCCACAGGAAGGAGAATCGTGAGCCACTCGGGCAGCCACAACCTGGGCACATGCCACAGGGCTTTCCCTAGGACCACACACAGCCCCTAGGCTGCAGTGGTGACTGACTTGATACTCCAAGTGTCTGGACATAAATTAGGTCCCAGCAGAAAGTGAACCAGAAGACCGGGGCATCTGGAAGCTGACCCCCATCCTCACCTGGGGACCCCCTTGTCTCTCTCCTGGTCCTGCCCCTGCCCTTTCTTGTCCTCCTTTCTCCTCTCCCTAGTGTGCAAGTGGGGCAGAGGGGCAGGATCATGGGACTACCAGTATTATCCTAACTAGACACCCCTGTGGAAAGTCAGCGCTGAGCTTCTGAGGGGGGCAGGGGCAGCTTGTGTGTTATCCTGGTGATCTGCAGGGGTCTCTGACAGGGACTCGACATGAAGGCCATGTGGCTGGCCTCCAGCTCCTCCCCAGGCTGGCCCTAGAGTGTGACAGGAAGGCTCGGTCCAACCTGGAGCTCATGCACACCAAGAGGGGCTCTGTAAGGACTTAACACAAAATCACCAGTACAAGTCCTGGGACAGAACAAATGCTTATTTGGAACGAGAAAAGAAATCACAAATTTTATAAAGCATCCAAAATATCCAGGAAGTAACAATATTTTAAAATTAACTGACTCTGCAGACCATTGTTGTTGTTGTTGTTTTTGCTGCAAAATTTCACTGTCTCCCCTTTGGGGGCCTCTTCAGATGACCACAAAAGAGCGCAGAGAAATATCATTTTTATGAAAGAACAAGCCTGGCTGGAACAAGACGTTTATGATGGACCACGATGTGCTTGGCCGGCTGGGGATGTGAAACAAGATCTTGGCTACCTACAAACACAGGAATTTCAGAAAATTCTATTTTTCAAGTCTCACACAAAAAGAAAGATGGGTAGCAGTGTGGGGCGGGGCGGGGGGGGTGCAGTTACAATTGTGTCTGACTGCATCGTGGAGAGCAGTGCTGGAAGTGAAATGTGTGTGACCAGCATGGACGCGTGCCACGGCCTCTGCCAACAATCTCACAGTTTATACACCTCACCTGATGCTGCCAGGCACCGAAGGATATGGGTCCCTTTCGTCCACCCCTTGAACCACAGATCTTACACCTTCCTGTCATGAAGCCAGAGAGCCTGCCCAGAGCAGGGGGCGTGCAGGGATGAAATCTGTACCTGGAGGCCAGAATGAATTGCAAATTTAATGGTTTAAAACAACAGAAATTAATTTTTTCACCGTTCTGGAGGCCAGAAGTGCAAAACCCAGGAAGGGCTGGTTCTTCCTGGAGGCTCCGAGGGAGAATCTGCCCCAGGCTTCTTCCGGCTCCTGGTGGCGCCAGCGATGGGTGCTTCCTGGGCTTGTGGCTGCATCGCTACACCCTCTGCCCCTGTCACCACATGGCCTTCTCCCTGCATCCAAAATCGTCTCTCCTTATAAGGACATCAGTCGTGTTGGGATTAAGGCCAGACAGGATGGTTTCGTCTTGACTACAACTGCAAAGACCTTGTCTCCCAGTAAGGTTCGATTCACAGGTCTGGGTGGATATGAAATTGGGGGAGTACCATTCACCCTTGAGCTTCCCTGGTGGCTCAGCTGTAAAGAACCTGCCTGCAACGCAGGAGCCGCGGGAGATGTGTGTTCGATCCCTGGGTCAGGAAAATCCCCTGGAGGAGAGCATGGCAACCCCCTCCAGTATTCTTGCCTGGAGAATCCGATGGACAGAGGAACCTGGTGGGTTAGAGTCCATGGGGTCACAAAGAGTCAGACACGACTGAAGTGACTAAGCACATACGTTTTCAAACTCAGCTCACCATTCCTCTCCCAGATAGATAGCAAAATCTTCATCGATCTTAGAGCCACTGGCACACCCATCAATAGACCTATCAAATCAACTAAATGTATCATCAGGTCAATTTCCTCTTACCAGGCCTCAGAGATGCTCTGGGCCAGACTGAGGCCGCCTGACATGCAAGCCAACTGGAGGAAGGCGGGGTCTGGATCACTGCGGTCACACATCTGCACCCAGCTTCACATCACACGCGACGCTACAGGCCTCGGGAACGTCTGAGGCCTGATTGTCAGACCACATAGGAAAACCACCAGGGCCCAGTGGATAGGATGTTTCCAGGAGATGGTGTCCACCCTGTGTTCCAGCTCAAGCCACCTACACACAACTTCTAGACACCAAGAGTGGATGGTTATTCCTATGCAGCAGAGGCGAGGGGGCCCAGGGCCTTGAAGGGCAACACAGATCCCAGGTCAAAGACCCACCTCAGCACCACATCCTAAAGCTTCCCCAAGAGTCTGCTGTGGGTCTCTCGACCATCAGAGCTGAGACCACCCCAAGCTTCTACCCCACAGTGGAACTTTCCAGCCCTGCCTCATACCACATGGCTGTGGGGTCAGCTCTGGGCTTGACAGGAGGGCACACCCAATTCACAGTCAGTGGTGCTCTGCCTGAAGAACACTCTGGGCTGTGCCCTACAGATGCCTGATTCATGTAACCTCGTTAAGATCCTAAGACCCACAGACACCCCATACTCAGTCCTGCTAGAGGAAATTCAGCATCCTCTTTTATTCACCCTGGGCCAAGAGGAAGGCAGAGGAGGGGGACTCAGCCTCTAGGCCACAGTCCTCCACCCAAGGATGGGATGCCGGCACCAGTGGGCCCAGAAGGCCTGGGGAGAGCCTGGCTGCTGTGGGAGCCTCGGCCCTGGGAGAGCTGCCACATTTCCAGCCCCTCAACTCAGGGCCCCAGAACTGAGGGACTGAGGTCCATGTGGTCACCATTGTCCTGGCTTCCCTAGGACACCAGAGGCTGGGAAGGACTGACCTCTCCACAACAGCCCCGCTAGCCATTAACAATGAATGAGGTCTTGGGCCTGGAGAGGAACAATGGTGAGTGGCCCAGAGACTGAGAAATGGGGCCCACTGCAGCATCAGGAGAAAGGGACACAAATACCTATAACTGGGAGGGAAGTTCTCTGTCAGATGTCATGGAGGTAGGAATCTGAGCTATTCGGGATGTGCTGGGTGAATGGATGCTGTGTGATGTGTGAAGAAGGGAACAGGGAATCGATCTATGTAACAGCCCTACCCTGGGGAGGGGTGTCTGAAGTGTAACTCCTGGGAACACGTGGTAGAGTCGGGACCAAGGGATACGTGCTTATCTTTACTCAGTGAGCTCCACAGGACCCGGTTATCAGCACTGAGGACTCTGCAGTGTGAGACCTTGTTTCAGAGATTGGCTGTTTTATGTGGTTTGGCTATTTAGTTTCTGTCTCTTTGTGTGTCAGTTTAAACGAAATAAAGTCATCAAGTTTGCAACGAGGTGTGGTTCAGAGCTCTTCTGCAGAAAATCTTTGTTGCTTCTCCTTGTCCTGTCCCTCTCAGGGACAAATCAATCCTAGCAACTCCTACTTCATGAGGCACAGTTGTCCAGGATGGCTAAGAATCTATAGCTTCTAGATTAGTGATGGTTAGGAAAGCTAGGGTGACCCTGTGTGGGAAAGATGGAAGCAAAGGTGTGTTTGTGTGCTCTGTCCTATCCGACTCTTTGCAACCTTATGACTGTAACCTGCCAGGCTCTTCTGTCCATGCGATTCTCCAGGCAAGAATACTAGAGTGGGTAGCCATTCCCTTTTCCAATTTCCAGGGGAACTTCCCAACTCAGGGATCGAATCCGGGTCTCCCGCATTGAGGGTGGATTCTTTACCATCTGAGCCTCCAGGGAAGCCGCAGAGTGACCCTCGAAAGTGCCTTTGCATCTGGCTGATCCTCCTCCAGTGTTTGGGGTTCCCAGCCACATCCCATGGCCACACAAACCAGCTGGGTTTACTGTATTTAATTCTATGGAATGTAGCAATATTGTTTACTTTCTTTCATAAAGTTTATGCGGGCAGCTAGCAGCTGAAACCAGATATATCAAAATGTCCATCTCCCCATCATGGCTGAAAGCCACCTATTCTTGCAAAAGTTCTGGTTTCAGACCTCCTGCCCTCCAAGTCCATGGTGAGCATGCCCATCTTCCCATGTAGGAAGAGACTGGCTGTGGGTTCGTGCCCCTTGTCTCATGGGTGCCTCAGGCAGGCAGGGTCACTGCAGGCTGGCTGCGGGTGGCTAGTGAGGGTGCGGAAGGGACTGGGCGCCTGTCAGCACTGTCACTGAGAGTTGTTTGCCATTGATGGCTCCCTGCTCCCACCACTGGCAGAAAGCTCAGTCTTGTCTCTTCCAGCAAGAGTCAGGCCTGCCGAGAGCCAGCGTGAGGAACTCCGCCCATGGCAAAGGTCATGAGGAAGGAGGCTTGGCATACGCAAAGGTCGTGATCAAGCCTCAGGAAACCCCCTGTTCCCGAGCATCTACCCCTAAAACCAGAGTCTATCTACGTTACTGTTTCATGCTCTCGCCTACACCTCTGACTTTATGGGGGGCTGTTCCCCACCGGTTCTCTCAGAGAAGGAGTAAACGTGCAGCGCCAAGTCAATAAAAATTCCTGGGCGTGACAAGAGTGTTTCAACTTACGGACTCCTCTGAAGGTTACCTAGCCCGCCTGTATAGGTTTGTCCGACCACATGTGATTGTTTACAGCCTCCCAACCGTGAGAGGCACGAGATGTTTTAGACTTACTAAAGACAAATTCCTTTGGGAAGTTGGAAATTGTCAGGATAGTGGGTTGGTTAGGAATTATATTGGTGAAGGGTTTTTTCATTTGTTGTGCCAATAATTGCTGCTAATTCCCTGCCCTGGGTGTGACAAGGGTATCTCAGGTCAAACCTCTCTGCTGACAGACTAGCTTGTGGGACAGGATTATCCATACTCCTGCCACTACGCACATGATTGTTTACTACCTCTCAACAAGAAACAGCACAGAGAGTTTGGAGTATTTTGAGAGTCTTAATTAGCATAGGGCTTTTCTCATTGTTGAATCAATGATTGCTGCCAGGCCTCCATATCCTTAGGCACCTGGTAATATATTAATCAATGTATTTGGAATATAGAAAAGGAAATATAGTAGTTTTTAAGGTTAGCAATACTAGACTTTTTGAGTTAATGAATTTTCTCTTTTGTAATAGATCACTGTACTTTGTTATAAATCACTGTGCCCTTGCTATGTAAAAATGTAACTTTATCACTATCTTAAGACTAAATAGATCTTAAGGGGAACACTGGTGAAAGGGTTTTCATTTGTTGGGCTGATGTTTGCTACTAAATCTCCATATTCCCTGCTCTTATAATGAATATAACTAGCATATAGGAGAAATAACTATTAACCTTTAAGATTAATCATGTTAACCTTGGGTTAAATAAATTTCTTTCTTGATTGTAACTCACTACACCCTCACCCTATAGTAATGCAACTTTATTTGGAGGGTGGTGCCTGGTTTAAGAAAAAACACCCTTGGAAAAAATAAGTTTTTTGGTTATCAGAAAGAAATGGTCGTAAAATGTCAGCAGGTCTCATGGCCAGAAGATGATGTAAAACCCTTAAGACCTTTTTTATACATTTATGTGAAGCACCTGATTTTGATAAAGGTCAGGACTGCTGACCCCCGCGTGACTCTGTATTCATCCCTATGTGTAACAAAAGGTATATAAGCAAACCCAAAAATAAAGAAATGGGATCAGTTTCTGGAAAGACTGATTCCCCTATGTCACTTCTCTCTTGCTCCCCGTTTTTCTGGCTGAATTTCCATCTGGAATGTGGGTACTCACCAAGCCTGCTAATTTTGCCTGGGCTTCTAAGATCGGACCGGGGAGGCCTCAGTGCTTCCTCTCCTTCGGGAGAACGGAAAGACGCCTGTGGCCTACGTAGGTGGTGATTGGTATTCCATATAAACCAAGTTATTCAGCCTCCTTTTCTCCACTAATTTTCCTACTACACTATATGTCTCTATATCTCTTTCTATAACTGTAATTAAATAAGTTTTTTCCTAGGACGCTGACTCCGTTCCCACCTTCGAATCACCCTAGATCTACCGGGGCTGGACCCCGGCACAGGCTGTTACCTCTGCCACCAGCCCAGGGTACCCCTGGGCGTGGCCCTGTCGGTGCTCCCGCCCTGCTGCCTTGAGACATGTGGAAGTCGGGGTGCCTTTGGAGTTGGGGCCACAGGCTCCCCTGCTGGAAAGTTCCCAGGGACGGAAGGCAGCAGCACGGCTCTGCTCAGATTCCCTCTGACTGGCGCCCGCTGCCTCCCCAGTGCGCAGGGGCTGGGGGAGGCTAACCTTGACCCTGGTTTCAGATCCCCGCGTGTCCCCCTGCCACCACCTGCAGGAACGGATGCTGCCCTGTGAGCCAGGCTGGGCTTCCCCTGGTTCCCGGGAGGCACAGAGGGGGCCTGAGCCCTGGGATCTGGGCCCAGCTACCCCGCCTCTGCCTACCAGGTCACCGAGGGGACTTGGATTCATGCTTCTGGGGTGCACGGATTAAGGAAAGTCTCTGATCCTAAAGGCCTGAGTGATGCTGATCCGGCGAAACCACCCACCCTGGCCCCACCTGTGAAACGGAGAGGCGGCCCCGCGGACACGGAGCCCGTCAGCCCCAGACCTTCACTCAGACACCCCAGACACCTCAGGCGCAAACCTGGGACGCTGCTGGCAGACTTTCCTTTTTTCTCTCACCACCCCGTAAAAACAGCATCTCCTTCAAAACAGACATTCTAGGAGGCTAGGAGAAAATGCTGAGGATTAAACGTTCTGGGCGAACCACAGCAATGCGGCCTCAGTGACTGGCGGCCTGCCCTCATGGAGACCGAGCTCGTCACCGTCTCTCAGCTGAGTGAATGGCTGAGGCGCTCGATGAATAACACATTTGTCAGTTAAAAACCATCTCTAAGATTTATTTCAGTTGAATTTATTTGTTGTGAGGTCAGAGAAAACCCGAGCTTGTACGGAGAATGAGCTGGGAGGTTCAGACCCGTGACGCAGGCGCAGGCCGCACGCACTCAGCTTCCGCTCCGTGACGGCCCCGCCCGTGGGCTGTAGACCGGCCTGCCCTGGAGGAGCCGCGGGACGCGCGAGGGCAGCTCTCGTCACCGCCACCGACCGCGCTGCTGCACACGGTGCGGGGCGCCATGAGGGCACATGCCGAAGGCAATCCTGAGGGGACCCAAAGAGGAGACACTCTGAAGGGAGAAGCACGAGAGGATGCCGCACGGAGACACCACGAGGGAACCATCATCCGGGGATGTCACGAGAGGACACCCTGAGGGCAGCCAGGAAGGGAACCTCGTGAGGAGACGCCATGGGGGAAACCACTGGGTACACTACGAGGGGAACAGGCTCAGGGGACGCCACGAGGGGATAATAAGGAGGACACCCCGCGAGGAAAGAAACATCATCCGGGGAAGCCAGGAGGGAACATCCTGAGGAGATGCCGTGAGGAAAATATCAAGGGGAACAGTCATGTGAGGAGCTTGAGGGGAACCGTGAGAGGAATCTCTGAGGGGATATCAGGGGGCTGTGTCCGGAGGGGACATAGACAGGCACACAAACTGCCCAACAGAGGCATAACCACACCTCCTACTTTACCTAATGCCTCAGCTCCCAGCTCCATGTGGGAAGAATATGCCCACCCCTGGCCGAATGAGGACCTCGCCTGGAAGCAGGAGCATAGATATGGCAAGGACCCTGCTCAGGTGCCCCATTCCTGCTGTGCTTTGCGCTTTTGTTTAAAGACCCACAACTAGACAAAACCAGCATGTAAACATAAGACTGAATCACACCCGTAAGTCTTTGTGTGGTGAAGGATTATGGAAACTGGGGGCTTCCAGGAACCCTTGCCCTGCCCCA
>NW_024071269.1:0-8022 GCF_014754425.2 Oryx dammah
GGTGGGAGGGGGGTTCATGTTTGGGGACGCATGTACACCCATGGTGGATTCATGTCAATGTATGGCAAAACCAATACAGAATTGTAAAGTAAAATTTAAAAAAAAATAAATGAAAGAAAGAAAAAAAAATAGGGTCTCTTTTTTTTTTGCAAAGTAATAGTAGGTTATAAAAATGAAAATTAAAGGAGTAATAGAGGACTTAAAATTAGAAAGCATTAAAAAAATAAAGAATAGGAAAAATAGTTATATATATATATGACTTTCTCTGGTGTTGTTGTGGGCAGTGTGGGCTCAGTTCATTTTTGGATAGTTCCTTGATCCAGCTTACATTTCTCAAGATCTATAGGCCCCTTCCTATGTAGTCAGTACTAACTACCGGGTTTTAATCTGTTGCACCTGTCACTTCCAAGGAAGTTCCCTCTGTTTTAGCTTCTTCTGTTTGCTGGTCTTTTCAGTGTCTAATTTCCGCCCTGACACAAGGGGGCGGTGGTGGACACTTTTTTAGGCTCACTTGTTCAGTTGTGCTGTGGGGAGGGAGGTACGCAGCAAACAAATAACACTGGTGTGTGCTTGCATTGTCTTGGCCACACTGGGTTTGCCCCCGCTCACGGCATGTGTGCTTTCCCTGTCAACACTGCTTGGGCTCTAGGTTGCTCTGCCGGGAACTGTCTGAGGCTGGCCCTGGGTTGTATGCACTTCCCAGGTCTACACTCAGGTTCAGGTATTCGGGTACTCCTAGAGGCGCAGACTCTGTTGGGCCTGCGTTTTGTTCCCTTCCCAAGTCTGAGCAACTCAGGTGACCAGGTGTTTGGCGAGCATGGTTGCTGTGACTTATCGCTTCCCTTGTCCCTGCTGCTCGGTTTTCTGGTTGTACAGCTGGTGCACCTTCTCAGGCGGATGTTGACCTTCCAGAATCCCAAGAAGTCTTAGCAATGAAGCTTGCTTGCAGTTTGGTAGATAATGCCTCTCTGGGCCACGATTGCCCCCTTCTGGCTCTGGCTGCCTGTCATGAGAGGGATGGTCTGCTGCCGGCTAGCTCTGCTCAGTCCTTTGTTCTGTGAGAGGGCCCAGTGGTGTCTTAGGTTAGGGCTTTTCACGTGGTAGCTATCCCACAGTCTGGTTTGCTAGCCCAAGTTAGTTCCTTCAGATTGCCTTTGGGGAATTCAGGCCTGGTCCTTACTCTGAGCAATGCAGCCCACGCCTCCCTACCCAGCCCCCGCTTGCTAGTGGCGGATGCAGGCGTCTACGCTGCTTCTCCACTGGGGGAGTTACCATTGGGCATGTAATCTGTGGGTTTTAATTATTTGATTATTTTTCCTCCTGGTTATGTTGCCCTCTGTGGTTCTAAGGCTTGCCACAGACTCGGCAGTAAGAGTGTTTCCTGGTGTTTGGAAACTTCTCTCTTTTTTAAGACTGCCTTCCCGGGATGCAGCTCTGTCCCTACCTCTTTTGTCTCTTTTTGTCTTTTATATTTTTTCTTACCTCCTTTTGAAGATAATGGGCTGCTTTTCTGGGTGCCTGATGTCCTCTGCCAGCATTCAGATGTTGTTTTGTGGAATTTACTCAGCTTTCAAATGTTCTTTTGATGAATTTATGGGGGAGAAAGTGATCTCCCCTTACTATTCCTCCACTATCTTTAGGACCACCTCCAAAACTTCTAGTTTTATTTACTTCTTTTTTTTGGCTGGACCATGCAACTTGCGGGATGGGAAGGAAGTCCAAAAGAGAGAGGATATATGCTTTATATGGCTGATTCATTTACTGTACAGTAGAAAGTAACACAATATTGTAAATCAACTATACTCCAATAAAAATTAATAAAAAATCTAAAATCTTCTGTTCTATAAATAACACTGTCAAGGGTAAGCCGCAGAATGAGAAAATACTTTCAAAATACACATTTGAATAACAACATACAATGAGAATACATAAACTATTTCAAATAAGAAATTTTTTAAAAATAAGAAATTTTAATAAAATGAAATTTTTAAAAATTAAAAGTGGACCAAAGATAAGATAGATGATAAGCATAGTAAAAGATATGCAATATTATTTGCCATGAGAGAATTTAAAAATAAAAAATGAGATACCACTCTACAGCTATTGCAGTTGCTAATATCCTAATATCTGACAATACAAAATCCTGTTGCGAAAGCAGACCAAGAAAAATCTCATTCATTTCTAGTAGAAATGCAAAATGACACAGCAAATTTGGAAGACAAGTTGGCAGTTTGAAAATCTTTATCGTATGATCTAGCAAGTGTACTTTGAGGTATTTACCCAACTGATTTTTAAATTTATGTTCACACAAATATCTGCACCTTACATTCACATATTTTTTTCATAATGAACAAAAACTGGAAGCATCCAAGAAGTTTTTCAACAAGAGAATTGTTAAACAAACTAGTACATGTGTACAGTGTATTTTTGTTTTACGGTGGTTTATTATTTTTATTGGAGAACTATTTATTATTGGGCAATAACTAATGAGATGAAAAAAGATATGAATGATTCTTAAATGCACTTTGCTAAGTAATATAAGCCAATCTGGAAAGGATGGCAGTTACAGTCTATAAAGAGAAAACTGCTGCTGCTAAGTCACTTCAGTCATGTCCGACTCTGTGCCACCCCATAGATGGAAGCCCACCAGGCGCCGCCATCCCTGGGATCCTCCAGGCAAGAATACTGAAGTGGGTTGCCATTTCCTTCTCCAATGCATGAAAATGAAAAGTGAAAGTGAAGTTGCTCAGTTGTGTCCAACTCCCAGCGACCCCATGGACTGCAGCCTACCAGGCTCTCCGTCTATGGGATTTGCCAGGCAAGAGTACTTGAGTGGGTTGCCATTGTCTTCTCCGAAAGAGAAAATTATAGATCCCCTAAGAGCAATGGTCCTCAGGCATTGGCAAGAGGGTTTAAAAAGGAGAAACAAGAGGATTTTTATAGAAACACTTTTCTATGACATAATTTAATGCATAACACAATGTGAATGATTCTGAGGGAATGTGGAGGGTCCAGGTTGGATGCTTTCCCGGTGGCTCAGACTGTAAAGAATCTACCTGCAATGCAGGAGACCCAAATTCGATCCCTGGGTTGGGAAGATCTCCTGGAGAAGGAAATGGCAAACCACTTCATTATTCTTCCCTGGAAAATTCCATGGACAGAGAAGCCTGCTGGGCTACAGTCCATTTCTCCAAAGAGTTGGACAGGACTGAGCAACTAACATTCACTCACTTACTCAGGCTGGGGCAGGTGATATTCGTCCTATTAAGAGACTTGCATTTTACCTCTATATCCAAAATTATTTGCTCTTTAAGAGTATGACTTAACTCATCCTGTATCCTCAAAAAAATCACTTTTATTTTAAAAGTCAACATAAAAATCAAAATAAGTACTTTTCTCTCTTCTGCTTTGATGCGATTGTTTAGCATGAACATTTTAATGTAGAGTTTGACTAACATCTGGATGTTATTGTAAATTTGCCTTTGGGGATCTATTGCTGAATGGCTGCTTTGAAGAATAAACACATAATTTTTCTTATTTGAAAGAACACATGAGATTTGTTTTTTCCCAAACAGACAAAAAAACAGGGGGCGATGGAATTAGGCAGATGTCACTCATTCATTAAACATAATCCCAACCACTTTCTCTAGCAGCAAAGGAATGTTGAACGTGTTTTTTTCATACATACATGTCATATCCCTTTAGCACCCTTAAAGAGCATTGCATTTATTCATAGCTATTTTTAAAAATATTTCAAGGATTGATTTCTGCCCATGTTCACAGAATGTTAGAGACAATAAGAAAGTCCTTAAACAATAACTAAAATACAAGATGTTGATTTTGTAATTCAGAAAGGTTTACATAGACAATAGATTTTCATCAAATATACTTGCTTCCCATTACTTTTCTCTCTGTGTTCCATAAAGTTTCAATGCATAGCTCTTTTTTTTCTAATTGTAATTTCTTAATTCAGTTAATAGAGACAAGCACTGATAATGTGCATCTCATGGTGTGAAGAAAATATCACCCCCTCAAGTAACACATCCCCTACTGAGGTGATTAAATTAGCAGAACTGTAATTAAATGAACAGAAACTGTTGGTTTCAGAAGCTTTGTCTTACACAGTTTTTCATAAAGTGATGAAAGGCTCTCTTACACGGCCATAGAATTGAAATAAATTCTACAACAAAAGTCATTTTGCTAATGTTTCTTTGCATAACAGTAACTGCTAGAGAAACCAACTTAGAAACCATCTAAGACATATGTTCAGAAATAAGTCGTGCTTACTGAGGTCAAAGTGAAAGGACATTTATATTACTTGACACTAACAGTTGCATAATGATCTATGTAAAACTTTTTTGTAGTTCTTGAATATTTAATAAAAATATATATTTTCCCAAAAGATTGTCTTCCACAGTTTTGGAAAAGTTTGTATTTAACTCTTTTTGATAGTAGTTCATTGAGGAGAGGCTCAAAAGAGTTGAGTATATGGGCTCAATAGAGTTGAGTATATGGGAGTTTATGAAGTTTATAGAACAGGTTAACTCCAAGTCTTTTAAGTAAGGCAAATGAGGATGCTTATTACAACCTTAGATTACTGGCAAATGTATCTGGATTCAAATATTGGCTCTGATAACTTTTTCCTGTTGAGAACCCATTGAAGATGAGCATTTAAAAACATCCCCCCCCCCCCAACAGGTCATATACTCCTGTCTATGGGGGCCTCAGCCTTCAAATAGATACAAAACTGGCACTAGTTGGCATTAGTCACACCTCACTGTGAGCAGCCAATAGGAAGAGTGGTCTCTCTTTCTGCATCTACTTCATCCCTCTTCCCATACCTCTCACTGGTCTAACAGCGCTGTGATTGTCCTGTTAGGCAAGAGTATGTTGGCTTTGGCTCTACAAAAGTGGCTTTGAACTGGGCACAGTTGGGTAAGTCAGTTAATCTACCTGAACCTTGTGTCTTCTGCACATAAAAATAAATAACAATTATGTCTTAACATGGGTTCTCCCCCAAAAAATCTTAAAGAGGATTATGAGCAGGTATTTTATTTAGGAGGTGATCACTGAATGAGGCACTAAAGCTGTGAATCAAGGAATGAGAAACAACCAATAGGAAAACTTCATAAGCATAAAAAAAAAATGTTCAACTTCACAAGACTTCTGAGAAACGTACACCATGCCTCCCAGAGCTGTCCAGTTATGGAATTGGAAACTGGGAGCTTATTTATCTGCAGACTCATTAGTTAAATCCCTTTAAACTGAAAAACGCTCAGTGTATGCTGAAGGGAGAAACTGTCGTGAGCATCTGGGCTCTGTAGGAACCGCATGCCATAGGATTCATTTTTATTGTCCTTATTACAGTGGTGCTCATTTTATTATTCCACAATGAATTACATGCTTTGAGACCATTCATCTTCTGTTCACTCTCTCACATAAATTGGAAATAAAAGCCAGTTTATAACCTGTCCCAAATACAGTCTGTGCAGAATGTGAAGGAATGGAGACAGCTTATGTCACTTTCTTATCTTATTGCTAGTACCGACTAATCCGTCTTTAATTTCCAGTTCTAATTGGCTATGATAATCACCTGCATTAAATTAGTCTCGTTTAAGTTGAAGAGCATCATACATTCTGCTTGTCAAATACTTATTGAAGCCCTCTTATGGCTGAATAAACTGCCCTCTCTCTCTTCCTCCAAGTCCCACTCCTTCTACCATTGCCCCCAACCCAGCCCGGGCTTTGTGAGATCTTTTATAATTCTGACCATACTCTCAGTGCAGAAGTGTTGTTCTACTTTCAGCCTTGTGCTTTTTCCCTTGTCCCTCTCATATCATAAATCTCAGTCACATTATTTTTGCAACTATTTTTTTCTAACTTCTTTCTTTTGTTAATTTAGTCTTTCATTCGACTGTATTCCATTTATTCTGCAAATGCAGAGTTTTATCCATCTTTGCATAATTATATTCTCTTCCTGGTTCTTTTTTTAAACAAGTAGTAGATTAATTACTAATCTACTTTTTTCTTTTATTTCTAGTATTCTTATTATATTTTGTAACAATTTTTATATACTAAATGAAAGATATTGTTCACTTCAGTTCAGTTGCTCAGTCATGTCCAACTCTTTGTGACCCCATGGACTGGCACGCTAGGCTTCTCTGTCCATCACCAACTGCCAGAGCTTGTTCAAGCTCATGTCCACTGAGTCAGTGATGCCATCCAACCATCTCATCCTCTGTCGTCCTCTTCTACTCCCCCTTCAATCTTTTTCAGCATCAGGCTCTTTTCCAATGAGTCAGTTCTTCACATCAGATGGCCAAAAATTGGAGTTTTTGCTTCAGCATCAGTCCGTCCAATGAAGATTTGGGACTGATTTCCTTTAAGATGGACTGTTTGGATCTCCTTGCAGTCCAAGGGACTCTTAAGAGCCTTCTCCAACACCACAGTTCAAAAGCATCAATTCCTCGGCACTCAGCTTTCTTTATAGTCCAACTATCACATCCATACATGACTATTGGAAAAACCATACCTTTGACTAGACAGACCTTTCTCAGTAAAGTAATGTCTGTGTTTTTTTAATATGCTGTCTAGATTGGTCATAACTTTCCTTCCAAGGAGCAAGTGTCTTTTAATTTCATGGCTGCAGTTACCATCTGCAGTGATTTTGGAGCCCAAGGAAATAAAGTCTCTCACTGTTTTCATTGTTTCCACATCTATTTGCCATGAAGTGATGGGACCGGATGCCATGATCTTCGTTTTCTGAATGTTGAGTTTTAAGCCAACTGTTTCAGTCTCCTCTTTAACTTTCATCAAGAGGCTCTTTAGTTCTTCTTCACTTTCTGCCATAAGGGTGGTGTCATCTGTGTACCTGAGGTTATTGATATTTCTCCTGGCAATCTTGATTCCATCTTTTGCTTCATCCAGCCCTGAATTTCCCATGATGTACTCTGCATATAAGTTAAATAAGCAGGGTGACAATATACAGCCTTGGCATACTCCTTTCCTATAATTTGGCCTTAGGAGTACAGAATGAAGCAGGGCAAAGGCCAACAGAGTTTTGCCAAGAGAACGCACTGGTTATAGCAAACACCCTCTCCCAACTTGTTAGACATGATCTATTTGATGTATATAGAAGACTTCCCTGGTAGCTCAGTGGTAAAGAAGTTGACTGCCAATGCAGGAGACCCAGATTCAATCCCTGGATTGGGAAGATCACCTCCAGAAGAAAATGGCAACCCACTCTAGTATTCTTGCCTGGGAAATCTCATGGAGAGAGGAGCCTGGGGTCTCAAAAGAGTTGGACATTACTTAGCTACTCAACCACAATAATATGCAAATAAAGAAGTGTGAGTGTTTCAGGATTAATAGAAGAGAACACACTGGTTATAGCAAACACCCTCTTTCAACTTGTTAGACATGATCTATTTGTGTTTCATTGCATTTACTTTTTTTTCCTTATGGATATTTTCATCTTTATTGATATATCAGTTCAGTTCAGTTCAGTCACTCAGTTGTGTCCGACTCTTTGTGACCCCATGAATCACAGCACGCCAGGCCTCCCTGTCCATCACCACCTCCCGGAGTTCACTCAGACTCACGTCCATCAAGTCGGTGATGCCATCCAGCCATCTCATCCTCGGTCGTCCCCTTCTCCTCCTGCCCCCAATCTCTCCCAGCATCAAAGTCTTTTCCAATGAGTCAACTCTTCTCATGAGGTGTCCAAAGTACTGGAGCTTCAGCTTTAGCATCATTCCTTCCAAAGAAATCCCAGGGTTGATCTCCTTCAGAATGGACTAGTTGGATTTCCTTGCAGTCCAAGGGACCTTCAAGAGTCTAACTTATTCAAAATGAAATATTTAAATTTAAATTATATATTAATAATGATGTATTTGCATTTCACATTGATGTTAACATAATTCTGAGTAAAATATACAACTTTTCTCATATTTTTACAATTTTAAATATATATATTAAAACAAATACTTGCATAGTGATATAAATACTATATTTTCAATTCTT
>NW_024071270.1:0-8021 GCF_014754425.2 Oryx dammah
GACGGAGGAGCCTGGTAGGCTACAGTCCACGGGATCGCAAAGAGTCGGACACGACTGAGCGACTTCACTCACTCACTTCACTAAGGTTACCATAGGTGTGTCGGTTTTCTCTGCGATTTCTGTCCTGTCTTCTTGATCTGCGTTTCTGTTGCTGGGTCAGTACCCTGCTCTCCTGATCACTAGCATAGGCTGAGGTCAGGGAGCAGATGCCTCCAGCTGACTCAGCTTTGAAAGTTAGTGGATGACGTGGTGTCTGGGGGAGCCGTGCAGTCTCTGCGGCCTCAGGGGGTCGCGGGGAGAGGGCGAGGTGACGCTGGGCTCCGGGCACCTCCCGCCCAAGCGGCTAAGGGTGAGGACTGTCCGGCCCAGGAGGCGGGGCCCGCAGAAGAGGCAGAGTAGCCGCTGCAGCTCCTGCAGGGGCGGGTGTGGCGCCATGGCCGTCAGGTCGGGACCTGGACCGGAGCTCACACTCAGCACCTTTCCCCTCCCTGGAAGTGAACGTGGGCACAGATCTCTGATCCCAGCCGCCCACAGCAACCGAGGAGTGATTGGGAGGAACTGACAGGGAATGGCAGTGACCTGAGAGGGCCGGTGGACGCTGAAGGCCTTGCTTTCTTCTGAATTTCCATCAGCTGTCCCTCCATCAGCTTTCCTTGGTGATCTGGGACTTTAGGCGCCTTGGGCTGCCCCCTCCCTGTAGTAGCCCAGGCTGAGGAAAGAGGGTGAGGCCTGATCCTGTCCGCTTCTCGGGGGACAGAGGGAGCTCACACTGAAGAGGAAAGGCCACCTTGCTGTTTGAGTCTCATTTGTTGCCTGCACTGGCCTTCTTATCTCTTGGTTCACTTGCTTTGTTTCTGGGCTGCTTGAGGAGTGTGATGCTTCACTGCTGGTTACCACAGAAAATAAAGCCAAGTTACTTTAGAAATATATAGGTAGATTATGTTTTTATATATGACTTGCTACCTTTATTAACTTACTCAAACACATATATTTTAGGCAGATAGATTTGTGCTACTTCTGTAGAATTTTTCTGTACAGACGGTAGATACATATGCTCTTCTACTCAGTAAACTAAATGGGACGAGCAGTATTAGACTGTGAGCTTTAAACAGAAAAAAATATGAGATGTGCCAAGTCTATCCGAAAAAAATGACCTCATTTGGTCAGCAACTTTAAACATAAATCTGTGAAATAATGACTTTCAAGCTTAGACATGATGAAGGCAGATGATGCTGGAGATGCATAGCAGGGAGAAGAAAATTCTAAATCTGCCAGTGAGAAAAGTCTGTGTTGCTACTTTAACCTATTAAGCTGGGGAAACATAAATAATATGCTTTGACCTCCAGCTATCTTAGAAATGAAACAAACAGACAAGACAGAATAATAATTGCACAATATTTCCAGAAAGATTGTATTTATTTCAAGAAAACAAACAAATTTATATACTGATATTACATTAAAAAATAGATTTCACAAAAGAAGGTGAAGTTACAGAAAGTCAAGTGAGCACTAAATTAACAATCTCCATTATTCAAATTCCTGACCCCTGGGGTCAGAGTTTTGACCTCTCCCTCATCAGTGGTGTCCAGAACAAAGAAAAGGTTTCAGAGGAAAAGAGAAGGAGCATTAGAGTAAACTGCAAATGACGGAACTCTTGGACACACAGGCAAACTCACAGCACCACCATCCTAAACCGGGAACACCGCCACAGGGCCCAGAGGCATTCTGACAGATTGAGGTGATAGTGGGGAGGGGTTAATAGCCTGCATTGACTGTTCTCTTTGATACAAATAAGCAGAAAAATTCCCTTTGAATCAAGGACCATGTCATTCTCCCAGGATCAAGAACCATTACAAAATCCCATAGCCCAGCTGCAACAGCCCGTCTTGTTCACTTCCCAAGAATATTGACCTGAAGTGACTTGGCTCCCCAGGCAAGAAAACAGTTAGATCTTGGTGGAGTGGTGTCGACACCAGAATGATCAGGCCCAAGCCAGCAGACTTCTCAGATCTTCAAACAAAGGGACATCGCAAGTGACTTGTCATCTGAGGCAATGTACACTGTGTGTGTGTGTGTGCACATGTGTCTACACACACAGTTCAGTCACATCTTACTCTTTGAGACTCCAATAACTCTAGCCTTCCAGGCAGCCCTGTCCATGGAATTTTCCAGGCAAGACTCCTGGAGCTGAATTTTCCAGGTAAGAATACTAGAACTGGCTGCTGTTTCCTTCTCTGAGGGATCTTCCTGATTAAGGATCAAATTCGCATCTTTTCTGTTTCTTGCATTGGCAGGTGGATTTTTTACCTCTGTGCCACCTGGGAAGCCCCATATAATAATATTACACAATAGATATTTCAAATCTCAAGCTAATGAAATTTTTATTGGTTATGACTTTGAAAATCAATTTCCTGTCTCTTGTTGATGTTATTCATTAGTATTTTATGTTACTATGTTAGGTAGATTTTGGAAAACTTTAATAACCATATTTCAGAGTTTTAACTCTTTCACTTATGTAACTGGTTATTCATCCGCCTTATATTTATTATGTTCCATGTTATATGTGCTGAACTGGATAGTGGGAGTAGAGAAGTAAATAAGGCAAAGACTGTGCTTACTCTCTCAGAATTTGCAGTCCCCTAGTAAAATGCACCTAGTTATTTAAAGAAATTTTGTTGAATATTATTATGAAATGGTAACTGACCAAAGAGTATGTTTTAATAGAAAGCAAACTGGTCTCGACAGTCAGGAAAAACTTCCTGTAAAAGCTGTTGATGAGCTATAATATGGTGGATGGCTAGGGTTTAGAAAAAGTCTAAATGTTTGACAAAGAGAAAGGGTTTCACAATGTCTGTCAAATGCATGAATCCACACAAGTAGGGCACACTTGAAGAAAAACTGAGTTATTTCTTTAGTTTACTAGGCTGAGATATATACCACTTCATTCTTCTTCTCAAATATGATTCAACTATGCAAGGAAGACACATTTCTTTAAGTGTACATGAAACCTATGGCATGCAACCTTTATTCTAATAAAACTATTATAAGTAAACCGAATATCCACTGATTATATTCAAGAAATGCTCCATAAGAGTTTTATTAATAGATAATTTAATTAACAAAGTTATACATTCAACCTGGTTATGCTACTTTAGAAACACACAATCATAATGTTCCATTAAATCACAGTGAGATCAGAGGCAGTCAGGTATCATCCTGTAGCTTCATGCGATGTTCCAGGGCTGTATGTTCCTCAGACAAGAAGGTCATCAAATAAACTGTCACAGAACTTGACAATTCATAAAGACCTAAGGCAACCTAAAGCTCCAGATGGGAGAAGAAGGAAAAAGGAAGGAAACAATATATGAGGGGTCCTCTGGAAACACTGGAAGCTCACAATTCCATTGTCATAATCCAGAAACACTCCAATCCGATGCAAAAGCCTTTTCACACACTGAACTATGGGTAGGAAACCGGGGGGCAGAAATTAATGATTGTTCACCTTCATAGAAAATAGAAGAAATGCTTCTTCAGAATCAATACTGATAGTGGTATCACTTGTCAAGCTGTTTGTACAGACTCCCACAATCCAGTCGGAGGAGTGGGTCACATCTGGCTTTCAGTACTGCCTCCCGGAAGTGGAAGGCCTGAGCTCCCCACACCACAAGAGTCTCTCCACACTGGGCTGTCTGAACGGGCCATGGCAGTCATCTCAGAAAGGCTTATATTGTGAGTGGTCATTGTCTGAGTCAGAACGTTATCCGCTGGAGAAAGAGCAAAAACCAGATTAGCATGTGGGATTTCCATGTCCTGAGAGGTAGAGGCTCTCTACACAATGAGTCTTTTCATTTTCTTTTCTCCAGGAAAATGGAAAAGAGTACAAAAGAGAGTTCAAATAGGTGCTTCTATGAAGAACAACAGCTATTATTATATCCGTAGCATATGGAAACTTCTTAAATCATGTAGAAAAAGTAAAATAGATAGATAGATAGATAGATATAGATATATCATGAACTCTGTGAAATCTGGCATTGTCAAAATCTTGACAGCTTACTTCAAGAACACATAAAATTTAATCTTTTCATTACTTTTGAAAATGTATTTGTGTCATTTGTCTTTAATATTATTTAATATATAAACAGCACTTTACTATTACAAGGGTATTTTGGGGACTATAGTCTCTACCTCTTAAGTTTTCAAAGTAAAAATATTTGAGAGAAATTCATCCATGTCTTGTTTGAAAGCTTTTGAGTGGATGTTCTGACAAACCATGTTCACATACCCGTTGCCTTTCTGTTGTTTTGATATTATTGAACAGCATTTCATTTATTCTGCCTAAGACAATTTTCATCTATTTTCTCAAAAGGTAGTGATTATAAAAATAACAAATATTTGTGTACAATGCATAGCAAATGTAACAGTAATATAGAACAAATTAAAACCAAGCAATGCCATATTTAAACTCAGAAATGAAATAAACTGAATAAACTTACATGATGGACTGCTACACTGACAACTAAAGCTTCTGTTTAGAACCAACTAACCAACTAATCTCTTCTTGCTGTCCTTATTTCAGATGTAACTAAAAATATATGACAAAGCCACATGTTATTTGGCATAAAATTATAAATATTCTCTTATTTTCTGCTTACTGCATGTGATTGCCTATTCTGAAAATGACTGGAATATGCATTCTGTTTCTCAATAAATGCATCATTTTACTAAACATTTCTAGTTTCAATGTCAATAATATGGAAATGCTGCTGCTGCTAAGTTGCTTCAGTCGTGTCTGACTCTGTGCGACCCCTCAGACTGCAGCCCACCAGGCTCCGCCGTCCCTCGGATTCTCCAGGCAAGAATACTGGAGTGGGTTTGCCATTTCCTTCTCCAATGCATCAAAGTGAAAAGTGAAAGTGAAGTCGCTCAGTCATGTCCGACTCTTAGCGACCCCATGGGCTACAGCCCCCCAGGCTCCTCCACCCATGGGATTTTCCAGGCAAGAGTACTGGAGTGGGGTGCCATAACTGAAATGTTAATATCTTAAATCATCTTATGTGAACTTGACTGACATCAGCCTTTTAATCTTTAATTTTATCATCTTTAGTGTATGAAGTCATTCTTTTTTCCTGGTGATCATTGTTTTCAATAGATGTATTAGTGTCAAAATGTTAATAAATAACAACTTATGCACACACAAAACATATATTAGCCTAAATTACCACTTTAAAATATCTTCATTTCTTTAGATGGAGGAAATGCAGTTTTTTAAACAAGCAGTTCTGGGTGAACACATAGCTCCAAGTGAAAATATGAAATAGAATATTCTTTAACTGTTCAGTCGCTAAGCCATATCCAACGTCTTGCAACCCCCAAAACTGTAGCTCATCAGGCTCCACTGTCCCCCACTGTCTCCCAGAGTTTGCTCAAATTCATATCTATTGAGTTGGTGGTACTATCTAACCATCTCTTCTGCTGCCCCCTTCTGCTTTTGCCTTCAATATTTTCCAGCATCAAGGTCTTTTCCAGTGAATTGGTTCTTTGCATCGGGTGGTCAAAGTATTGGAGCTTTATCTTCAGCAATAGTCCTTCCAATAAATATTCAGGGCTAATTTCCTTTAGGACTGACTTCTTGGATGCACATAAATAAAATCAAAATGGGTTAAAAACCTAAATATGACACTAAATACTATAAAACTCTTAGATGAAAACATAGACAGAACACTCTTTACTATAAATCATAGCAAGATATTTTTTTGAGCCTTCTCCTAGAGTAAAGAAAATTAGAAAAAAAAAAATAAGCAAATGGAGTCTAATTAAACTCAAAAGCTTCTCCACAGCAAAGGAATCTGTAAACAAAACAGAAAGAAAACCCACAGAATGGCAGAAAATATGAGACCAAGTGATTTGTCTCCAAAAATTTTAAAGAGCTTATGTGACTCAGTATAAAAAAAAGTAAAAAATGGACAGATGGGCTAAACAGACATTTTTTCAAAGAAAACATACAAACGGCCAAGCAACACATGAAAAGATCCTTGACATCAATATTTACTGGAGAAATGCAAATCAAAGCTACAGTGAGATCTAATCTCACACAAGCCACAGTGACCATCATCAAAGCGACTGCAAACAGTAAATGCTGGGGAGAGTGATAGCTCAGTGTTGAGACTGCTAACATGTGCAAGACTGTGCCCTTCAGAGACATGGATTCAGCCCGGGACCAAAAGACATAGGCCCAGTCACTCAGCGCTTTGTGCGATAAAGTTTACTACAGTAATAGTCAAAGCTTGCTAGAGAAAGCTTCCAGCAAAGTCACTGGAACAGGCAGGAGAGTGCCTGCCTCGCTAGTTTAAGCAGGGCCTTATATACTTCTCAGCTGGCTGCTGGGAATAAATAAAAAGAAGACCTCAAGGGTGTAAGAGTTCCACCAGACCCTTTCCCAAAGCACACATCCTGAGGTAATTTGGCACAAGATTAGCCGGGGAGAACGGTACCGGGCAATGGCTCAGGGGTACGAGTCTTGAGAAACAGCTTCCCGGGTAAGATTTATTACCATTATAATCATTAACACAGAGCCTAAGAAAAGCATTTCCACCAGTAAGACGTTGCACAGTGTGAACACTAGTTCCTATAGAGGCCAATTCTCAGGCAAGACACCTTGTTGCATAAGGCATAAGGAAAGCATGAGTGAAAATGTTCACCTCCTCCTTAAAGGCAACCTGGAGCACCTAAGCGTTAACTCTCTCAAGAGTGTGGAGAAAAGGGAGTCTTCCTGCTCTTTTCATGGGGATATACACTGGTAAACCATTGGGGAGAACAGTTAAAGTTTCCTTAAGAAACAAAAATAAAGCTACCATATGATCCAACAATTTCACTCCTGGGCATATATCCAGGGAGAAGTGTGCGTCAAAAGGATAGATGCACCTCCATGTCCATTGACAAGTTCTCTGCAACTGTTAAGACGTGGAAGGAATATAAATGTCCAAGGACAGATGAATGGGTGCAGAAAATGTGTTACATATACTCAATGGAATATTACTCAGACATAAAAAGAACCAAAAATGCCGTGTGGGGCAACAGGCAAAGTACTGGAGACTGTCACACTGAGTGAAGTAAGTCACAAAAAGAAAGAGCAGTATCATATGATATTGGAATCTAAGAAAATGATGCAAATAGTTATGTATAAAACAGAATCACAGGTGTAGAAAAAATGACATGTAACTTGGGGCTAAGAAGGGGTGAGGGATTAATTAGGAATCTGGGACTGAGACATACATGTTACTATATATGAAGTAAATAATTAATAAGAACCTGCTGTATAGCACAGGGAACTCAAGTGAATACTTGGGAATGACGTATATAAAAAATAATTTTAAAAAAGAGTTATTGTTGTTATTCAGGAAATAAGTCATGCATGACTCTTTGCAACCCCATGAACTGCAGCATGACAGGCTTCCTTGTCCTTCACTATCTCTGGAAGTTTGCTCAAACTCATGTCCATTGAGTCAATGATGCTATTCAACTGTGTCATCCTCTGTCACCCCCTTTTCTTGCCTTCAATCTTTACTGGCATTAAGGACTTTTCAAATGAGCTAGATCTTTGTATCAGGTGGCCAAAGTACTGCAGCTTCAGCTTCAGTTCTTCCAATGAATATTTAGGGTTGGTTTCCTTCAGGATTGACTGGTTTGATCTCCTTGCTGTCCGAGGAACTCTAAAGAGTCTTCTCTAGCACCACAGCTTGAAAGCACCAATTCTGTGGCACTCAGCCTTCTTTATGATCCAACTCTCACATGACTACTGGAAAAATCATAGCTTTTACTATAGGGGCCTTTGTTGGAAAAGTGATATCTCTGCTTTTTAATATGCTGTCTAGGTTGGTCATAGCTTTTCTTCCAAGGAGCAAGTGCCTTTCAATTTCATGGCTATAATTATTGGCTGCAGAGATTTTGGAGCCCAAGAAAATAAAATGTGTCACAGGTTCCACTTTTTCCCCATCTATTTGCCATGAAGTGATGGAACCGGA
>NW_024071271.1:0-8016 GCF_014754425.2 Oryx dammah
GCTCTTTTAAATTTTTACAAACATTAAAAAGCAATATAATGGAAAAGAAATAGAGTTTTATTTATTTATTTATTTTTAATTTTTACTTTACAATTCTGTATTGGTTTTGGCATAGATTGACATGAATCCACCACAGGTGTACATGCGTTCCCAAACATGAACCCCCCTCCCACCCCCCTCCCCACAACATCTCTCTGGGTCATCCCCGCACACCAGCCCCAAGCGTGCCATATCCTGCATCAGACATAGACTGGCAATTCGATTCTTACATGATATTATACATGTTTCAATGCCATTCTCCCAAATCATCACACCCTCTCCCTCTCCCTCTGAGTCCAAAAGTCTGCTATACACATCTGTGTCTTTTTTGCTGTCCTGCATACAGGGTCATCATTGCCATCTTTCTAAATTCCATATATATGTGTTAGTATACTGTATTGGTGTTTTTCTTTCTGGCTCACTTCACTCTTTATAATCGGCTCCAGTTTCATCCATCTCATCAGAACTGATTCAAATGTATTCTTTTTAATGGCTGAGTAATACTCCATTGTGTATATGTACCAAAGCTTTCTTATCCATTCATCTGCTGATGGACATCTAGGTTGTTTCCATGTCCTGGCTATTATAAACAGTGCTGCGATGAACATTGGGGTACATGTGTCTCTTTCAATTCTGGTTTCCTCCGTGTGTATGCCCAACAGTGGGATTGCTGGGTCATAAGGCAGTTCTATTTGCAATTTTTTAAGGAATCTCCACACTGTTCTCCATAGTGGCTGTACTAGTTTGCATTCCCACCAACAGTGTAGGAGGGTTCCCTTCTCTCCACACCCTTTCCAGCATTTATTGCTTGCAGATTTTTGGATTGCAGACATTCTGACTGGTGTGAAGTGGTACCTCATTGTGGTTTTGATTTGCATTTCTCTAATAATGAGTGATGTTGAGCATCTTTTCATGTGTTTGTTAGCCATCCATATGTCTTCTTTGGAGAAATGTCTATTTAGTTCTTTGGCCCATTTTTTGATTGGGTCGTTTATTTTTCTGGAATTGAGTTTCAGGAGTTGCTTGTATATTTTTGAGATTAGTTGTTTGTCAGTTGCTTCATTTGCTATTATTTTCTCCCATTCGGAAGGCTGTCTTTTCACTTTGCTTATGTTTTCCTTTGTTGTGCAGAAGCTTTTAATTTTAATTAGATCCCATTTGTTTATTTTTGCTTTTATTTCCAGAATTCTGGGAGGTGGATCATAGAGGATCCTGCTGTGGTTTATGTCAGAGAGTGTTTTGCCTATGTTCTCCTCTAAGAATAGCGTTTTTAAAAAATATTAGAATTAACTCAAAAGGGAACATAAATTTAAATGTAAAATTTCAAAATTTGAAAATTTTTAAGAAAATAGGAGAAAATCTTTGGATCCTAGGGCTTGGTGAAGGCTTTTTACACATTGAGAGGAAAAACATTATTGATAAAAAAAAAGAGAAAATTGGATTTTATGAAAATTCAATATTTTCCTACATGAAAGACTGTTAAGGATGAGAGAAGCTACAAGTTTGGAGAACTTATTTGCAAGTCACACATCTGACAAAAGTCTTAGAGTGTATAAAAAACTATCAAAACTCAATAAAAATAGGAACAATTCAATTAGAAAATGGGGAAAAGATATGAAGATACATTTCACCAAAAGAGGACATCTGTTTGACAAGTAATTCATGAAAAGACATTCAAAACTCCTGGTCTTTAATGTAACTCAAATTAGGAACACAATGAGAATAAATCACACGTTGATTTAGAACAGCTAAAATGAAAACTAACTTTATTGTTAGTGAGTGTGCCAAGAATAAGGTATCTCATAGTGCTGTTAATGGAACTGTAAAAGGATACAGTCAAACCTAAAAGCAGTTTGGCTATTTCTTTAAAAAACTAAATATATGCTTACCATATGGTCCAGCAGTTGCATCCCTGGCTGTTTACTCCAGGAAAATGAACACAGGGTAACAGGCATCTGAGTATAGTCTGCAGGAGTAGGAAGATATTCAAGTTCTGTAAGAAAGATCAAGATTTGAATCCCCGTTCCCACTAATTCCTACTTATGTGACCTCTGAAAAACTACTTAACCCTGCTAGGCTTCAGTTTATCTTTTAAAAGCAGCTAAACCAAGATAAGAATGCTGAGCACTAAGTCAGTTTCAGGCAATGGGGAACTGGCTGCCCTGGAGCAGACATTCGGTCCATCTGTTATGTGGATATGGTATGTGTTGGACCAGGGGTGGTTAGAGGTCTAAGGAAAACCGGGTGGGCAGTGGGGGGTGGGGGGTGGGGCAGAAAAACACCTACCTCCAGAAATGAGATATAGGAAGGCCTGGCCCCAGGGCACAGCCAGCCTGAGGCCTCTGGGGTTGGGAAGAAAATAAGACCTTAGGACCAGTGGAGTGGCTACTAGTGCAGCTGAACTGCCTGAGCTCCCCTGATCTTCTGGAGAATGTGTGTGGACCACACGGTGTCTCAGTAGCTCCCTGACTCCAGGGCCCTGAGCAATCTTGCCTGAGGACCCATACCAGAGTTCCCCACCAAGGCAGGGAAAGTTAGTCTTCACCTTCCAGAGACTGCTGGGCTGTTAAGGGCTGAAGCTGATGGTGTGGTACCTCAGTGGTAGAACTCTAGCCAGAGGAATGGCCAAAGGCAGGGACTGTGGAAATGTGTGGATGCTGGGAAGACACTTTTTTGAGACCTTTTGAACTCAAGTGCGAGTTCCTGGCTCCAGACATGGGATCCATGTGAGCGTGCATGTGAGTCCATTTGTGGTCATCTGTCAGTGGGAGTCCAGGATATATGGGCAATGCTAGGATTGGAAAGAACTTGGCCTGAATCTTTTGAATAGTGTCTAGTCCGTATTGGATATGTGCTAAAGGGGAAATTTATCATATTATCAAGCAAAGTCTGGGGTGGGTACATTCTGAGGCCTCCTGGGGTGCTGCTGGTTACACAATGACTCTGTGTCAGGTCCACTGGCAGGAAGGATGATGAAAACACTGCTTCAAGGCTTATTGCCAGGCAACTAAGTCCTGAGTCAGCTAAGCAGAAAGAAGACACTAGGCTCCTACTGCTGAAGGTGTGTGGACACTTGGGACAGGCTGGCCTGAGGCCCTGGCCAGAAGGGAGCAAGTTCATGTGGGGTTCAGGGCCAGGAAGGTGGGCAGTGAGTTTGGGACCATGGAGGTAGGTGAGGGATCAGGGGGGTGGGTGAGGGATGATGGGGTCCATGAGGGAACATGGGGTGGGTGAGGGATCTGTGGGGTCCGAGAGGGATCATAGGGTGGGTGAGGGATCATGGGGGTGGCTGAGAGGACATGGGGGTGGGTGAGGAATTGCTGGGAGTCAATTCTAGGAGCAGAGGTGTGAGGACTGCCAGACTGGACCTCAGCTCGCAGGCTGGCAAGGGTCTCCTCGCTCTCCCACTCAGTCGCCAGATACCCCACATGCAAGAGCCTTCTGTACTGTAGGCAGGAACCCCCTTCCTCATGGCCTGGGTCATGTACTTCAGTCCAGCTCAATTGTCCTGATGCGGGGAACATCCCCTTACCGCCACAGGGAGTAGGTCGTCCCTTCTCCAAACCTGGGGAGTGATGCTTCTTTACTTTGAGAAAGATTCTTACTCCCCTGCAGTACAGACACCTGACAATATGCCTTACTTCCTATTACGGGCTGAATTCTGACACCCCTCCCCCAACCCCAGTTCTTTGGCTGAGGTGGTAAAGAATCTGCCTGCAATGAGGGAGACCCAGGTTTGATCCTGGGGTTGGGAAGATCCCCTGGAGAAGGGAATGGGCAACCTACTCCAGTATTCTTGCATGGAGAATTCCATGGACAGAGGAGCCTGGCAGGCTATATACTCCATGGGGTCACAGAGTCAGACATGACTGAGCAACTAACACACAGAAAATTCTTATGTTGAGTCCTAACCTCCAGAACTTCAGAATGTGACTTTCTTTTGTCTGTGCAGTCCAGCATGTGGGTTCTTGGCTCTTCAACAAGAGACTGAACCCATGCCCCCTGCAGAGGAAGCCTGGTGTCTTAACCACTGTACAACCAGAGCAGTCCCCAAATGTGACTTTATTTGGAGTAGAGCTTTTAAAGAGATAATCAAGTCAAAATGAGGCCACTAGGATGGGTCCAGGTACTGCTAAGTCATTTCAGTCGTGTCTGACTCTGTGCAACCCCATAGACGGCAGCCCACCAGGCTCCCCCATCCCTGGGATTCTCCAGGCAAGAACACTGGAGTGGGTTGCCATTTCCTTCTCCAATGCATGAAAGTGAAAAGTGAAAGTGAAGTCGCTTAGTCGTGTCCCACTCTTAGCGACCCCATGGACTGCAGCCTACCAGGCTCCTCTGTCCATGGGATTTTCCAGGCAAGAGTACTGGAGTGGGGTGCCCTTGCCTTGCAAATGGTGCCCTTATAAGAAGGGGAAATGTGGACACAAACACGCAGAGGGAAGACACTGTGAGGACACAGGGCAGAGGTGGTGTCTGTAAGCCAAGGCGAGAGGCCTCAGGCTTCTGGGCTCCGAAACTGTGATAAACAGTTCCTGTTGTCTAAGCCACACTGCCTGTGATATTTGTTACAGCAGCTGGAGCTGACTGATGCTATTTCTCTGAGGCCTGTGCATTCCCACGGTAGGAAGACACACTTCTCTCTCTGCAGCTGGACTCCTTCAGAGTCCCCACCCCTGCCCTCCTCCTGCTGTAATGGCCCTGCTGCTTCCTGTTTGCTTGTCCAGGGAATCAGACAACAGACCTCAAGAGAAGGGCTGAGTGCTGAGGATCAGGAGGAGCCTTAGGGCCCCAAGACAGAATCAGGATGAGTCTTTCATTTGTTTTTATTTGGCTTTTCAAGCTTGGATTGTGGGGGTCACAGCTGGTGGACAGGGAAGCCAAGAAGGGACCATCCAGACCTGATGGGGCTGGAGGAGGGGAGGGGGGAAGGTTCCAGTGAGCAGGCTCGGTCCTGAGGCACAAAGCTGGAGCTGAGGGGCTTGGCGGATCACCACAGGGCGTTTCTCAGGGCCCCAAGCATGAACAACACCAGGGGCCAAGTCTGTGGAGGCACAAAGGCTGTGCCTGGCATGAACGAGCTGGCAGCCTGCAGAGACTGGTGTGGAAACTGGGTCTGTGCAGGGGTGGACGTGGGCTCAGGGAGCGGTATAAGAGCAGACGTGGGCTCAGGGTGGGGTGTAAGAGTGGACACGGGCTCAGGCTGTGCTGCCACATTTTAGGGTAGCCACTTACCCTCTTTGGGACCTGTTTGCTCACCTATAAAACGGGGGAAAACAGAAAGTGTAAAGAAAACATCAAAATTCAAATATCCAACAGTGGAACTTCCTTGGTGTTCCAATGGTTACCAATCTGCCTTCCCATGCAGAGGACACTGGTTGGATCCCTGGTCAGGGAACTGATATCCCATGCGCCACAGGCCAACTAAGTCCACATGCCGCCACTACTGCGCTCACGTGCTCTGGAGCTCACATGCTACAACTGAGAGAGGCCCACGTGCAAAAACAGAGAGCCCGAGTGCCGTAACTAGTGCCCACCCAACACAGCCAAAAGAAAACAAAGAAACAAATGCAAAAAAAAAACACACACACACACAAATATCCTACAGTAGACTAATATCTGGAATATATAAAATACATAAAGAGCCCCTAAACGAAGAGACAGAGCACCCAACAGAAAAATAAGAGGGGGAAAAAATCTTGAAAAGAAACTTTACAGAAAAAGATATCCAATGATAATAAATATGTGAAAGTATATTTAATTGGTCATCAAGAAAATCAAACTACAGTAAGCTGTTAAAATGAAAAAAGATGGAAAGTGCTAAGTATTGGTGAGAATGTAAACTCTCATCCACTGCTTCAATGAGTGGAAATGGTGAACCACTTTGAAGACGTTTGGTAATGTCTGCCAAAGGTGAATACATGCATACCTTTTCCTCCAACAGGACTACTCAAGGGATTCTGTGAAACAGAAGATAAAACATTTGGAGTGAAATGAAATGAAAAACTTGGAGCACTAAAATACCCGCTAAGAGTAACTAATCATAGAATTCAATGCACACAGGAGAGTCCTGTAGAGCAAGGAGACTGAACCCACTACAACTACAGGCAACAGTATGGACAAATCTCACAAATACAACGTTAAGACAAGAAAGGTTGACAACTGGAAATAAATTCTACTTATGGAACATTCAGAATCTAATCTAAAGTATTGAAGATGAAGATGGTGGTTTGTGTTGGGTGTTGGTGACAGGAAGGAGGTGTGAGCGGGGCCTCCAGGGTATTGATCACATGTTGCCTCACTATGTGAAAATTTATCCAACTTATGAAAAGAGCATGGATATATTCTTTAGTATGTATGTTACGCTTCAATAAAACCTTTATACTTCAAGAACAGATGCTGTCGATGTCCTCATGTGCAAGGGAGTTAGGAAGGGGGGTTGGCCTGGGGGACACTGCCAAGGGATGGAGCCCAGGAAGACGCATGGAGGAGGAAACGGGAAGGCCCAGGGGCTCCACAAAGAGAGCAGAAGCAACACAGCCCCTCCCCAGAGAAACTGAGGCCCTGAGAACAGGCAAGGGAAAAAGAGACAGCGCCTTACTCATTTGGTAGATGGACTTTCCTGTGGAGAAGTCCCCAGCCCACAGCATGTCCACATGTACAGAGCAGTTCTTGCCTTTTCCATCTCAACGAAGCTCACATTCTCTCCTGGAGATGGAAGGGTTCAAGCAGAGGTGCTCTGAGAATAAGTAGGAAATCAAGGAAGGAGGCTGTAGTCGAGCTACAGAGCTCTGCCTTATCGGTCAGCACTACACTTCAATGTGGGGTTTTCTCCACATAGCTGAGCTTTCATCCTTGTTTCAGACTTCTTCCTATGCCTAATAAGCCCTCCCCTGTTTCTCAAACTTTTCCAAACTCATCCTATTTCCTCTACCTCTTTTATAATAACAGACACACTATTTCACAAAGGAAAATGGCGAATCCCTCCAACACCTGGCACTCACTGGTGCTTAGCAACCATTCACCAACCTATCTACCCTGTCACAAACCATCCCATCCACTCACCTTTTGTCTATCACTAACCTTGCTTTCCATCCACTTGTTCCTCCATCCTACTACCAATCTTTCCTCATGTCCCATTAACCCACTCACCCTTCCATCCATTTGCCTATACACTCATCTTTTCACCCATCTCTCCATTCTCCCCTCCATCAATAGACCCACTCACGCCATCTCTCTGCCCACCATCCTTTCAACCATTCGCCCAACCATCTTCCCTTCCACCCATTCATCCTCCCACCTTCCCGCCATCCATCCTCTCACCCTATCACTCATTTATTCTTCATCCAGTTTACTCATTTATTCCTCTATCCTCATGATAAGTATCTTTTAGCTAATGATACTAACATTTTTAGTTGGAGCAGAGAGGTTAAATGAAATAAGTATCATTATTTTAGATCTAATAAGTGGTGTAAAGGAAAGAAAACAAGAAGATGTGCTATTAGGGTTTGCCTGTTTTAACTCATGTGATTGAGTAAAACTGCTCAGAGGAGCAGCCAAGCTACATATGTTATGAAACAAGGCATGATGAGCTTAGTTGGAAAAGCAAATGAGTCCAGGAGACAGCCAAGGTGCAGACATGAGGTGGGAATGGCCTTGGCATCGTCAAGGCAGGAAGGAGGCCTGCTGGCTGTAGTGGTTTGGGTGAGGGATGCAGTAGGAGATGAGAGAGAGGAATGGGGCCTGAGAGCCAAGGCAGGGAGTTGCGACCTTATTTTAAGTAGAAATGAGAAGGCACTGGGGGTGATGAGCAGGGAACTGGCATGACTCCTGCTCTGAAGCAAATACTCAGACAGCTATGTGGAGAGTAACGAAGAGCACATAGGGTGGGAGCCGAGACCAGTCTGGAGGTCCAGGGAAGAAGGACCCAGGGGCAGCAGTGGGATACCTACCAGGTGCCAGGCCCTGCCTGGGGCA
>NW_024071272.1:0-8015 GCF_014754425.2 Oryx dammah
ATGTTGAAGAATACTTGCATCCCTGGGATAAAGCCCACTTGGTCATGTCCAGGTTCAATGCATGATACTGAATGCTTGGGGCTGGTGCACTGAGACGACCCAGAGGGATGGTATGGGGAGGGAGGAAGGAGAGGGGTTCAGGATGGGGAACATGTGTATACCTGTGGCAGATTCATATTGACATATGGCAAAGCCAATACAATATTGTAAAGTAATTAACCTCCAATTAAAATAAGGAAACTTATATTTCAAAAAAGAGAGAGAAGAAAATGGCAACTCACTCCAGTATTCTTGTCTGGGAAATCCCATGGAGAGAGGAGCCTGGCAGGCTACAGTCCATGCGGTTGCAGAAGAGTCAACCACGACTTTGAAAATAAACAATAACAGACACTATAATTATGTGTTCATGGACCTCAGGCAATATTTCTAAGTCCCCTCTGCATAAATCTGTGGTACCCAGGTTAAGAATCATTGATTTATATCACTTCATCATAGTAATGTCTTTACAGTGGTCTCTATGCTGAGAAGGCAATGGCACCCCATTCTAGTACTCTTGCCTGGAAAATCCCATGGACGGAGGAGCCTGGTTGCTGCAGTCCATGGGGTCGCTAAGAGTCGGACACGACTGAGCGACTTCACTTTCACTTTCATGCATTGGAGAAGGAAATGGCAACCCAATCCTGTGTTCTTACCTGGAGAATCCCAGGGACCGCGGGTCCTGATGGGCTGCTGTCTCTGGGGTCACACAGAGTCAGACACGACTGAAGCGACTTAGCAGCAGCAGCAGCAGCATGCTGAGAAATTCACACACAAAAATTTAAAGGGACATAGATTTTGCAACGCCAGATACAAAGCATCGGAAGCAAAGGTACACAGATTCCCAGAAGGAACGAATCTAGTATATTTGCTTCAGGTTATTAGCCCTTTTATTTCTCTCACAGCCATTATTTGTCTAGGGTTCATCACAAACACTGAACATTGCCCTGCTTCTTAAGTCTGTTTTATTTTTATTAATTCTAATCTTATATACTTCACGCAATTCATCTCCAGATCGGCCCCATCCTACAGTGCGACATGGGAAGTCAGAGCATGGGCTCCTGGCTGTCTGCTCTGACTTCCGCAAGTCAGCGATCTCCCGATGTCAGTAAAGAGCCTCTTGGGTGCGAGCATCGGAAAACCTAGCTGGAACTGTATTGTTCCAAGTCAGGATCTGTCTCGCTCAGGCACGGCTGGATCCCAGCACCACTTTCCCCAGGATATCACACAGCACGTCTCGAGCACTCCTCTCTGCTTCTCCTGACTGTGCTTTCTTCTCCCTGCCCTCAAGGAGCTTGCACTCTTGGGGGAAACTCCGTGATAGCCGAAGCCAGGTGCCTAGTGTCCTGCCTGCGCGGCTCCTGGTCTGTGGCTTGTTCTCTCGCACCCTGCTGGTAGATTTTGTTCCTGCCTTCCGCTCTAAGCACTCGTCTATCCCAGTCCACACTAGCCTGCTTGCAGGGAGTTGCCTTCCTAAAATCCAGCCGGTTTTCCAGAGTTCCCATACTTTGTGCCTGTGGTGGCTGAAACCTCAGACTTTGTCACTGTAACTACACACGTTCCATCACATGTAGTTTTATTCCTTCAGTCCCATCCGTTGTCACAATGGTAGAAACCCACATAATGTAGGCTTAGTGTCCCTCAAGTATGAATGCATTCTGAAAAAAGTGCTCTCTGCACCTGAACACCTTCGACAAAATATCTTGTTCTCCAAGAGGAGGGCTTTTATAGGCTTTCTTGAATTCAAATGAAAAAAGAATATATATATATATATATATATATATATATATATATATTTGGAATTATGGATTGAAGATATCCTGATTGGCCAGAAATTGTTTTTCCTATGATCTCATTATCAAATATATCTCATGTATTATAGCTATTAAATCCCTGCCGTCTGTGTTAAAAAGTTTCATTTTACGTGCTAGGCATATACCCAACACATTTTGCACTCTTTTTAACCGAAAGACATGTAGAAGGATATTTATAGTGGTACTACTCATAATAGGTTCAAGCTAAAAACAGCCCAAATGTTCATCAGCAGTAGGACAGATAAACAGATTGTGGTCTATTCATATGATGGGATTCTCTATATTCCTGAAAGTAGCAAATCAAATTACAAGAAAGCAAATTGAATGAATCTCACAAGCTAACAATGAGCAAAAAAAGCCAGAGACACAAAAATGTACAAGGTATGACTTCTTTTATATAAAGTTCAGCACTAGGCAAAGTTAATGCAGACTTTTGAAGTGGTTTGCTTTAGGGCAGGAAGGAAGGACAGCATTTGGAGGAAGGCAGGGTGACTTTTAGGTGTTGGTAACATTCTATCCCGTGACCTAGGTTCATAGCTAGGTTCATTTTGTGATAATTCATTGAGCTATAAATTTATGATTTGGGTACTGTTTTTTAACTAAAAAGAATTTTTCTTAACAAAAGTTGAATATTTGCTGCATTGCCAAGATTTTGTGTGAATCCAACTCCTATCAGGAAAGTCCTGGGCTGGGAGTGTTGTTTTCCTAAGTAGCTGCAAGACTGTGGGTGCATGTGTGTGTGTGTTTGCACATGGATCTGTGAGCCAGAATCCTGGGGTTGCTATCCCAGACCCACTAGTTTCTGCTTCACCTTGGGCAGGTTACTGAAACTCTCTGTGCTTCAGGACCTTTATTCAGGGAATGCACATAAAAAGTCAGAGTATGATACTTGTCAAGCACTCCTATCCATGCTTATTCCCTGGAGGGAACTCAGCACATATTAGTTATAGTTACTACTCCATCAGCACCGTGTTTTGCTTTCACAATCCATATGACCAGCAATCTCGAGTTTTACTGGAATGCAGGGAGACACCAACCTCTCCCTCCCAATTAAAGCTCTGAAGTTCCCACAGGAAACATCTTCCTTGGACATGAAAGCTGTGACTAGAAAACAGAGACACATTGTAAAAAATGGCCACTCACACCAAATTATATAAATTGTTGTTTGGTTGCTCAGTCATGTCTGACTCTTTGCGACCCCATGGACTGTAGACCACTAGGCTCCTCTGTCCATGGGATTTCCCAGGCAAGAATACTAGAATGGGTTGCCATTTTCTTCTCCAGGGAATCTTCCCAACCCAGGGATGGAACCTGTGTCTCCTGCATTGTGGGCAGATTCTTTACCACTGAGCCACCCGGGAAGCCCAAACTATGCAAGTTAGGGGTCATAATTCAAAAACAGGGGAGCAAGTCAGTTTCCAAAACAACAGAAGTAAGGAATAACTTGAGAGATAATGTTAAGAGTACAGTATAAATAGCCCATTGATGGGCCACCTTTACTCAAAATTAAACCATCCCTCTCTACACACAATGCCAAAGTGTACATTAAACCTGAGTATCTGTCCCAGATTTAACTGTGTGCTTAGCCAAGTCAAAATTTATATTTCTGTGGTTGGGGGGTGGGGGGGGAGAACAGATCCCACTCCATGAGAACAACGCTTTTATTTTGTATCTCACTGGGTTTTTTTCCCCCTGCGGTTTTTCTTTAAATGCTCTGCTTCTGTTTTATCTCAGAGTTTCTGAATGTTCTCCAATAACCGATATAAACACAGTAAACAATGTAACAGGCAAGAAACTTGATATAGAAGTGGAAACACGTTAACAGCAAGACATCCACGGACGCCAAGATAGAGCAGAGAAAAGCACCACGTAGCTATGACCTGGGCTCTGAATGAAGAGTGTACGTGCTGGGGATTGTGGTGCGGGGAGAGAACTGAGAACTGAAGTCAGCTGTTAAATTTCAGGTGTTATCAGAATATTACACAGGTATGTTAGTGGCCAATTATAAATCTAAGGAATGCTTAGAATGGCATTATAAACAGCTGCTGCTGCTGCTGCTAAGTTGCTTCAGTTGTGTCTGACTCTGTGTGACCCCCGAGATGGCAGCCCACCAGGCTCCCCCATCGCTGGGATTCTCCAGGCAAGAACACTGGAGTGGGTTGCCATTTCCTTCTCCAGTGTATGAAAGTGAAAAGTCAAAGTGAAGTCGCTCAGTCCTGACTGACTCTTAGTGACCCCATGGACTGCATCCTACTAGGCTTGTCTGTCCACGGGCTTTTCCAGGCAAGAGTATAAACAGAGCAAGTGCTAAATAAATATTATTCAAATGATTGTAGGAATGAATGAAAGAAGTAAAGAAAAATCAGACTTTTTTCTATCATTTGCACATAGGCATTTTGATAAATCATAGAATCTTAGATTTAAATGAGACCCAATATTGCCTTGATCTGAATGGGAAGGAAGTCCAAAAGGAAGGGATATATGTATATACGTGGCTGATTCATCTTGCTGTAGAGTAGAAACTAATACAACATTCTAAAGCAACTATATTCCAATAAAAATTAATTTAAAAAATAAAAATAAAATGAGCCCCAAAAGTCCCTTTGTCTATTCCCCTCACAAGTGGTTTCAGCTTAAGTACCTCAAAATCTCAAGTTTGCATTAAGAGCCAGTGAGAAAGAAGAAAGAGAAGTAAACACTGAAGCACAGGTTTTTTACTTTTATTTTTTAAGGAAATATAGGCTGTTATAGCACTCCAGTACTCATGCCTGGAAAATCCCATGGATGGAGGAGCCTGGTAGGCTGTAGTCCATGGGGTCGCAAAGTCAGACACGACTGAGCGACTTCACTTTGACTTTTCACTTTCATGCATTGGAGAATGAAATGGCAACCCACTCCAGTATTCTTGCCTGGAGAATCCCAGGGACGGGGGAGCCTGGTGGGCTGCCATCTATGGGGTCGCACAGAATTGGACATGACTGAAGCGACTTAGCAGCAGCAGCAGGCTGTTCTAGAATAATGGATCACTAAAGGACAGTTTTTAGCAAAAAAACTATCATGGGAGAATTGAAACAGACCCCAAAGGGATAATTTACCTGTCATCTCTTCTCAGACTGCAAAATACAGAAATCATTAGTTAATACCAACGTTCTACATTTGTATAGTACTTTTGGTTCCCAAAGTGCTTTCAAAGACATTATCTTCATTAATCTTCACCAGAAGTAGGTATACTCTCCTGAGGTCAAAAGAAATTACTAGCCCAGCAGAAATGGATGCTTGTTGACTTATCCATGCACAGTTGCCTGAACACAGAAATGTGGAATACCTTTATAAAACACAGCTCCACAAAAATATACATTCATTTATTTGGTAACAGGGAGAGTTGGAGTTAATTGGTATCTTGTCTTCTTGAAGCTGTAAATTTGTCAGTATTCATCTGGGAAGTATTTTTCTCTTCCCCTCCCAAGACCATAGGATGGAGAGCCACAAAGTTGCTCTTGCTGTCTAAGTGGGGAGGGGAGGGAATGTAGGGAGTGGTCCCGCCCTCATGAATGTTTCTCAGGGGCTGGGGAGGGTGTGTGTCCTGGGCCTCACCATGTACTTGTGCACCACTCACAGGAAATGGTGGAAAGGGTAGGGCTTAAATGGGGATGCCTCTGGCAGGGGTCAGAATGACGGGGGTTGAGGATTTAGCATAACCCTTCCAGAGCAGGGACCCCAGTTCAGTTCAGTTCAGTCACTCAGTCATGTCCAATTCTTTGAGACCCCATGAACTGCAGCACACCAGGCCTCCCTGTCCATCACCAACTCCCCGAGTTTACCCAAATTCATGTCCATTGAGTCGGTGATGCCATCCAACCGTCTCATCCTCTGTCGTTCCCTTCTCCTCCTGCCTTAAATCTTTCCCAGCATCAAGGTCTTTTCAAATGAGTCAGTTCTTCGCATCAAGTGGCCACAGTATTGGAGTTTCAGCTTCAACATCAGTCCTTCCAATGAAAACCCAGGACTGATCTCCTTTAGGATGGACTGGTTGGATCTCCTTGCAGTCCAAGGGACTCTCAAGAGTCTTCTCCAGCACCACAGTTCAAAAGCATCAATTCTTCAGCGGCCCCAACTGGTAGCAAAAGACCAGAGCTCAACAGCTGCATTATATAGCACAAAAGGCCCTTTGCCTCCATTTCCCTGAGCTGCATAATGTTGTAAGCCTAGAATTTTGGTACGAACCATAGGAGGTGGAGGGCATTTTTTTAAATAAGAAATTAATATTGGACGTGTTACTAACCTTGGTAAATTGTATCTGATTTGACTCAGAAATATAAAGGTGCTATTCAATTTAGAAATATATATGTGATTCATATGTAGTGGAATATTACTCAGCCACTAAAAAGAATGAAATAATATCATTTGCAGCAACATGGATGGACCTGGAGATTATCATACTAAGTAAAGTAAGTTAAATAGGGAAAGGCAAATATCATATGACACTGTTTATATGTGGAATCTAAAAGAATGATACAAACAAACATTTTAATAGTGACAAAGCAGAAGCAGACTCACATACTCAGATAATGAACTTGTGATTACCTGGTGTGGGGGATTGACATGTACACACTCTGTTTTAAAATATATAACCAGCAAGGACATACTGTATAGCCCAGGGAACTCTGCTCAATACTCTGTAATAACCTAAATGGTTGAAAAGAATTTGCAAAAGAATAGATACATATATAAAAACACTGAATCACTTTGCTGTACACCTGAAACACAACATTTTAATCAACTATACTCCAGTATAAAATAAAAATTAAACAAAGAACTATAAAGATGTAATGTTTCTTGCATTTGAGTGTCATGGAACAATTGTGGTTGGATAAGTTTTCATTCAATAAGCACTTTTTGAGCACCTACTGGGAATGTGAACCTGCTTTAGGATACCAAAGCACTTGCTTCTCACTACATTGGGGCTGTTCAGTTCAGTTCAGTTGCTCAGTCATGTCCGACTCTTTGCGACCCCATGAATTGCAGCACGCCAGGCCTCCCTGTCCATCACCAACTCCCGGAGTTCACTCAAACTCACATCCATCAAGTCAGTGATGCCATCCAGCCATCTCATCCTCTGTCGTCCCCTCCTCCTCCTGCCCCCAATCCCTCCCAGCATCAGAGTCTTTTCCAATGACTCAACTCTTCGCATGAGGTAGCCAAAGTACCGGAGTTTCAGCTTTAGCATCATTCCTTCCAAAGAACACCCAGGACTGATCTCCTTTAGAATGGACTGGTTGGATCTCCTTGCAGTCCAAGGGACTCTCAAGAGTCTTTTCCAACACCATGGTTCAAAAGTATCAACTCTTTGGCACTCAGCTTTCTTCACAGTCCAACTCACATCCATACATGACCACTGGAAAAAGTGAGACAAAACTGCAATGGTCCCTGTCCCTGAGAAGCTGGTTCCATCAATTAGGAAAGACAAACAAGGAATAACACTGTGGTGTGCTGTTACAATAGAGCAGATATAGGCTCCCAGACACCACAGACTGGGGCTCTGTAACCTGGTCCAGGTGCCTGCTTGCAAAAGCCACATTGAAGCAGAGGCCTGAAGGGTTCTGATGTACATTACACAATGCAACATTCTACTATTACCATATTAAGCACTCACTATAGTTACAGGGTATTGGCCGTTTTCAAATCTCTCACTCAGTATTGTGCTCCTTCAGGTCTTGGAGCATGATGTAAAATTGTTTTTAGTACAACTTTCCAAAACTGAACCAGGAAGAAATAGAAAATCTTAACAGACCCATCACAAACACAGAATTGAAACTGTAATCAGAAATCTTCCAGCAAACAAAAGCCCAAGTCCAGATGGCTTCACAGCTGAATTCCATCAAAAATTTAGAGAAGAGCTAACACCTATCCTACTCAAACTCTTCCAGAAAATTGCAGAGGAAGGTAAACTTCCAAACTCATTCTATGAGGCCAAGATCACCTTAATATCAAAACCTGACAAAGATGCCACACAAAAAAAGAAAACTACAGGCCAATATCACTGATGAACATAGATGCAAAAATCCTTAACAAAATTCTAGCAATCAGAATCCAACAACACATTAAAAGGATCATACACCATGACCAAGTGGGCTTTATCCCAGGGATGCAAGTATTCTTCAACAT
>NW_024071273.1:0-4428 GCF_014754425.2 Oryx dammah
TGAGCGGGGTGTGGGCAGCAAACCCTCCTGAGGGAAGTCAGGCCCTTTTCCGGGCAGCGAGACCCAAGCCTGCAAGGTCACATGGTCGATCTTTAAAAAGGATCAAATGTGGGCGGAAGCAATGGCCGTGATCTCCAGAGTCCCCAGCTAGCCCTAAAATGTGTGACGTGGAGTTAAACCTATTGGCCCATAAAGAGGTCTGGGACTCTTTATGGACTGAAGCACCTGACTCAGTGGAGAAGACCCTGACGCTGGGAAAGATTGAGGGCAGGTGGAAAAGGGGGCGACAGGGGATGCGATGGTGGATGGCATCGCCGACTCAATGGACATGAGTTTGAGCAAGCTCCAGGAGATGGTGAAGGACAGGGAAGCCTGATGTGCTGCAGTCCATGGGGTCGCAAAGAGTCGGACACGACTGAGCGACTGCACTGAACTGAACTGATACAAAAATGGAATTATCTACTTGTCACCTCAGTTCAGTCCAGTCGCTCAGTCGTCTCCGACCCCTTGCGACCCCATGGACTGCAGCACACCCTGCCTCCCTGTCCATCACCAACTCCTGGAGTTTCCTCAAACTCATGTCCACCGAGTCAGTGATGCCATCCAACCATCTCATCCTCTGCCATCCCCTTCTCCTCCTGCCTTCAATCTTTCCCAGCATCAGGGTCTTTTCCAACGAGCCTGCTCTTCACAGCGAGTGGCCATAGTATTGGAGCTTCAGCATCAGTCCTTCCTAAGAGTATTCAGGGTTGATTTCCTTTAGGATTGACTGGTTTGATCTCCTTGCTGTCCAAGGGACTCTCAAGAGTCTTCTCCAGAACCACAGTGCAAAAGCACCAATTCTCCTTACACAGAAGATGTGTGTGCATTTCATGTGTCTACTAGCCACACAGATTAATAGACATGTCGGACATCCCACTCAGGGGACAGATGAGCTTGTGTCTGTGCTCTGAAGCCGTTGATTTATCTCCAGGCTAAGGGGGGTTCTACCTTGCAAAGCTGTGTCTGTGCCTGGTCCGAGCGGGTCCCCTATGGCTGGCCTCCCTTGGGGGACCTTCTGTCTGTGGTTCCTCAGTCACTCAGCTGTGTCTGACTCTTTGCAACCTCATGGACTATAGCCCTGCAGGCTCCTCTCTCCATGGGATTCTGCAGGCAAGAATACTGGAGTGGGATGCCATTTGCTTCTCCAGGGGATCATCCAGCCCCAGGGATCTAAGCCCCATCTCTTGTATCCCTGCCTTGCAAACAGATTCCTCCCCACCGTGGCTACCTGGGAAGCCCTGTGGTCCCTCGAGCTCCTCTGAAACGTGCACTGTTGTTGTAAGGACAGCATGTCCCCGTGGCGGAAGGCAGCGGTAAACAGCGCAAGTGGGAACAGAGTGTGTGCACAAGTTAGACACGAGTTCAGCCTCCCATTCCGGCCCTGTCCTCCTAGGTTCGAGTTTCTGGGCCCCGGGAAGCTCACTGCACCAGCTCGCCTGCTCACTTTGACCAGGCTGTTCCGTGTCCTTGCGTGTCTGCCAGTGCTGAGCCTTCTGCCAGAAATGCCCCTTCCCCTGTCACTGCCCCCACGCGCGACCACTCCATAACCACCTAAAGTTGCTTGCTGTTCCACGTCCTGACCCACTATACGCATCGTGGGGCGGTGGGGCAGTGCAGGGCCTCAGGCTGACCCAAGACCCGGTGAGTTGGAATCTGCTTTGTGACACTACCTGCAAGTGACTCCTACGCCCCTGCCTGCACGCCTGCTCAGTCACTTCAGTCCTGGCTGTCTCTTTGCCACCCTACGGACCGACGCCCACCAGGCTCCTCTGTCCCTGGACTCTAGGAAGAATACTGGAGTGGGTTGCCGTGCCCTTCTCCAGCGGATCTTCCCAACCCAGGAACTGAACCTGCCTCTCCTTTTATCTCCGGCATCGCAGGCAGATTCTTTACCCACTGAGTCAGCTGGGAAGCCCCCCATGTCCCTGAAAGTGTGAAAAGCACTGGAGATAATCCCTGCTCATCCATCAGTCATCACCTCAGAGCCACCTCCTCCAGAGAGCCCTCCCAGATGTCCCACCCCGCCCCTTCTCCAGCCTGCTTGAGAGCCTGGTGTGGTACCAACAGTGAGTGTCCGCTATTTTCATGAGCCCCTTCCAGGCTGTCTCTAACCTGGTCTTCACCTCCAGCCCCTCCTGTCCCTGCTCTTGGAGCCCCTGTTGTGGGGGCATCTGGGAGGGGAGACCGCCTGGTCCCTAGAACCCTCGGGCAGGGCCGAAACCATGTGGAGTGCCCAGGGGCCTGCCTACAGCACACTCCAGTCCTCACAGAGGCAGGCTTTCACGCCGTGTAACACGCCGACACTTGGGTCAGTTTGCTCAGGTTTCCTATCGAGAGTTCTGGAAGAGTTACTTGAAGCAGAGCCAAGATACGGAGAAGGATTAGAAAAGCTCTGTGTTGTTTCTTATTCTTCTTAACTGACGGACTCCCGGCAGGCGTCCAGACACAGTGCCCTCTGTCCTCCTCCTCCTCGGTCTCAGCCACTCTAGAGCCAGCCCTGCGCCTGTGAGACCTCTGTACGGCCTCTCCCCCCGATTCCGTCCCCTCCGCGTCCCACCGTCCACCCTCCCCACGTCCACTGAGATCTGCACAGCCGTCACGTGGCACTGTGCCCTCAGCCTGTACCCTCTCCCCCAGGCCCGCCCCCTCCCCTGGGGTCAGCACTCTGCATTGCAGAGCCCTCTGTGCTAAGGGTCTGCTCCCTGCCCGCTTCCCCTCTGCCCTGTCACCTTGCCCCGTGTCCACGCTCCGGAACCCGGTGCCCAGGCCTTTATAAATCCCCTTCTCTGCCTGGAGCATTCTGCCCCTTGACATCCCCGGGGGAACTCCTCCTGCCTCTTGGATTGCAGCATCCATGTCAGCTTCCTGGCGTCAGCCTGTCCCCCTGGTTACCCACCACCCTATCTGGATTATCTGCAGAGCACATATCACCACCCTCGGTCTCTGTTTCTTTAGGAGCGGAACTCTTCTCTCACTACAGTGTAACCTATGGGGCTCGAGAGCCTTGGCTCCTTTTTTTTCATCTCTGCATCCCAAATACCCGAACGATGATAAACATCATAGACACTCCACAGATATTGACTAAAGAAAAGGGTGCAGATGAGCAAAACAAACTTTTGTCCAAATACGAGGCACACTCTGTGCTCCAGGGAATCTGGCGGGAGAGAACTTTAGATAGTTGGATATTTTTAGGAACAGAATTTATGATCTCAATCCTTGCATCTCCTCATATCGAGAGAAGCACTAAATCCCTGATGGGGACATCACATCCTCACGACTCACTAAAAGCCTTTTGTAAAACGAGTCCTTCATTGTATTGAACTCCCCCTTCTCCAAAACCTTCTCTATTGACTTTCCCCCACTGCCACTTTGGAGCAGTCACAGAGCTATCTGAGATGCTGCCTCCCGGGCTACAGACCTCCTTTTGCCCCAAATAAAACTTCACTCACAACTCTCAACAAACAAACAAACAAACAGTCAAATGTGCTGGCCGGTCTATCAGGCCCTTTTCTGGGCTGTGTTATATTCCCCAGGGCTGCCTTCTGCCTGCACTGGCAGGCCCTTTGTGTGGCGCCTTTGGCCTCTGCAGTAAATGGAAGACCAGGACAGAAGGTGCTGGAAGTCATTTCTGGTCCCATGACAACCCTGCACTGAACTCAGATGACACCACTGGCCCCTGTTCCCTCCAGGCCCGGGGTGGGGAGCAGCCTCCCTACGGCCGGCACCTGGGGTCCCTTCCTCGGCCCTTCCCCCATCCCTGCCGCAGCCCACTTAGAGACCTTCCTTCCAGGCCCTCCACCTGCTCCATTTGGATGAAGCGCTGCTGCCGCTGCTAAGTTGCTCCGGTCGTCTCCGACTCTGTGCGGACCCCATAGACGGCAGCCCACCAGGATCCCCGGCCCTCGGATTCTCCAGGCAAGAACACTGGAGTGGGTTGCCTACGGTTATAATGCTATACTAATAAGAGTAATTCTCGCATCAATTGAAAAATAGTAACAACTAAAAAAAACCACAGATCAAAATTACTTCAACAGAAATACAAGTAAATGAAAAGTTGAAAAAAATCTTGCAAACTATAATGCTTTATCTACTTGAAAAAAACAATCGATTAAGATACAGTAGCTAAAATTAAACAGAAAAACAGAGATTACTTGAAACAGGGAAAACACAGGCTGATGTTGTGTCCTACTTGAAACAGGGAAAACACAGGCTGATGTTGTGTCCTACTTGAAACAGGGAAAACCCAGGCTGATGTTGTGTCCTACTTGAAACAGGGAAAACACAGGAAGAGCTCCCAGGACGAATCACAAGTCTCCACACTGAGGAAGCGTCCCTGCGGTGTGAAAACTCACAGCTCCACAGTGAGATCCAGCTGCTGAGACGGAA
>NW_024071273.1:4438-8014 GCF_014754425.2 Oryx dammah
TCAGATCCGCAACCTCTCCAAAAAGAGAGCTGGAGACCTGAGCAAAGAACTGGAGACAACCGCTGCCTGCCATCGCCAGGAGGTGCGCCTCTGCGAGGAAAGAGCTCAGGAAAGCTGGGTGGCAGCCGTGTGGATGGAGAGAGCGCTCAGCGAGCTGACCCGAGAGAACGCCCGCCTCAGGCAGCTGCTGGCCCACTGATGTTGTGTCCTACTTGAAACAGGGAAAACCCAGGCTGATGTTGTGTCCTGGTCGTGAGTGTGGGGACCCGGCTGCACTGAGCTGAGTCGCGCCTGCAGGTGACCGCGGGCCCCTGCGCCCTCAGGGCTGGACCCTCTCCCTCGCCAGGGGGGGCTCGTGACCCAGGGGCTCCCCTGACCCTTGCGGGCCCCTGTGGGCTGTGGGTGGAGCAGCAGGAACATGAAGGCCCCCGGGGGAGAGCTGGGAGTTGAACTCGATCTGGGCCAGCAGCTGCCTGAGGCGGGCGTTCTCTCGGGTCAGCTCGCTGAGCGCTCTCTCCATCCGCACGGCCGCCACCCAGCTTTCCTGAGCTCTTTCCTCGCAGAGGCGCACCTCCTGGCGATGGTAGGCAGCAGTTGTCTCCAATTCTTGGCTCAGGTCTCCAGCTCTCTTTTTGGAGAGGTTGCGGATCTGACACTCGGAGTTCAGCTCTCTGCAGATGCTGAGCAGTTTCTTTTTGGATTCCAAGCAGCGCGCTTCCTTCTTCAGCAGTCTCCGGTGAAGTTGCATCACGTGGCTGTCATGGAGATCAGGCAGGCTTTGGAGTTTCCGCCTCAGCAGCTGGATCTCACCGTCGAGCTGTGAGTTTTCACAGCGCAGGGACGCTTCCTCAATGTGGAGACTTGTTATTCGTCCTGGGAGCTCTTCCCTCCTCTGCTGATCTCCCCTCCGGGGTGAGGCTGTCGCTTGCTGCTCTTCTTCTGGATGAGTCAGGGACACACTGCAGTCAGCATCGTCAGGGACGCCCTTCGGCTCACCCTCTGAGCCCTGGACCGGGGGATGGCCGTTTGCTGCTGCCTTCTTGGGCTCCGGGACATCTGGGTCCCCTTCATCCCCGCAGTCTCCGAGGAGCTCAGGGAAGGGGAAGATGGTCGGCAGGTTTCCTATGGATCTTCGTCGGTTGACCCTGTCTTCCAGGACCCGCTCCTTGCGGGCCTTGGACGGCCCCGGGCCTCCTCCCAGCCCCTCCTTTTCCTGGACTCGCTGCTTTTCTCTCTCCATTTCTTGGTCAGATGGTTCTGGACTTTCTGGAAAATCAACATTGCTGTTCAAATCACTCATTTCTTTCTTCTGAGGTCGTTCTCCACCATCCTCTGAGGCTTTGAAGGTGTGTTTCCCATCAGTAACTTGGGAAAGGGAAGAAGACTGGCCGTTCCATGCATTCTCCAGGAAGTCTACCGCGTCCTGAAACAAAGACCCGCTCAGGTTTGCGTTCATGGCCGACAAGCACAAGGTTAGTAACATGGGAGGACTGGCCTCCACCCGAGGCGGCTTGAGGGCTTCATCAGCCTGAGCCCGTGGTCCAACATTCTCACTACATCTTCCGCAGATTTCCTCATGGGCAGAAGCCTTTTTCCTTAGCGACTTCGCACTTCTTAAATTGTGCCATCTCTTTACCGTGAGAACCAGCACCATAGCACATACCAGGATCTCCCAGGGAAACTCAGGGAGACCTGAGCCGTGTGTCCAGCTCTCACAAACCACCAGCAGAGTGCCCCATAAATGCCCCAGCATCAGCTGGAAGGCGGGTCCCAGGGCAGGCAGCAGGCCCTCCATGTCTGCCAGGGCCCCACTGCTCTGTCTCTGAGAGCCAGTGTTCCGGGGGCCTCAACTGACCACTCAGAGCCCTGCCAAGTGTTCCGTCTCCAAGGTAAACAGGTGCCTGACCATCAGGGCTGATCAGCTAGGCTGGGGGAGGGGAGGCCATCCAGGTTCTAGGAAACAGTTCTCCCTAAGTGCTCTGAGATAGTGAGTGAGCTAATCCCCTCCACAGGCCCTGGGGGAGGTGGAAACAGCTGATCTCAGCTTGGAGCTGGGCCCTCTAGGCGCACCTGGCCTACAGCAAACCTAGGGGGTCCGAGCAGGGCCAGGGTGTGCCCCTTTTTGTGCACAAGGGCACACAGGGGCAGAGTGGTGGGGCCTCTTCCCTGGCTGAGGCCTGATCTCTGGACTTAAAAGTTTCCTCCTGCTGCAGAGAAACCTGGGCCTGTCCCCAGAGTCCAGGGGCTACACTCTTCTGAGGCTCCCTCTTCCCTTGGGTGTGCTCAACACACTGGCAGAGCCCAGGACTGGAGGGTATTGTCGCCCTCCTCTGAGGCTCCCCCTCCCCTGTGTGTGCTCACCACGCTGGCAGAGCCCAGGACTGGAGGACAATGCCACCAGGCGCTAGCTGTGAGACTAGTACCCCAGCGCCAGCAGCTCAGGAGGAATCAGCCTGAATGGCAGGGTCTTACAGTCGCATAGGTTCTGTGGAGCCAGCACGTTCTCACTGTGTCCCTGGTACAAGGGGACTCTGCTCCCAGGTGGTGTGGTGACCTGGGCTGATGTCCTAGCGTGGTCCTGCCGTTTGCAGCCCATGCTTCCCATTTTCCTGGCCCCTGAGTGGATCTGTAACCCACAGAGTCCTCTTAGAAGTGGGAAGGGTGTAGCGGCTCAGTTTGCCCTGTTTGAATCCCACTAAACCATGTCTGTCTCTCCTAGTATCTCTCTGGCCTGCTCACGCTCAGAGCCTCCTGATCAGGGTCTCGGACTCTGCCTAGGTCTCATCCTCAGTTCCTTTACTGGACAGGGAAGCAAGGGAACTGGCATCTGAGACCCTTGCAAAGGTCCTGACAGTTCCAGGGCTCAAGAGCCCGGGTGCAGTGAGCGGGGTGTGGGCAGCAAACCCTCCTGAGGGAAGTCAGGCCCTTTTCCGGGCAGCGAGACCCAAGCCTGCAAGGTCACATGGTCGATCTTTAAAAAGGATCAAATGTGGGCGGAAGCAATGGCCGTGATCTCCAGAGTCCCCAGCTAGCCCTAAAATGTGTGACGTGGAGTTAAACCTATTGGCCCATAAAGAGGTCTGGGACTCTTTATGGACTGAAGCACCTGACTCAGTGGAGAAGACCCTGACGCTGGGAAAGATTGAGGGCAGGTGGAAAAGGGGGCGACAGGGGATGCGATGGTGGATGGCATCGCCGACTCAATGGACATGAGTTTGAGCAAGCTCCAGGAGATGGTGAAGGACAGGGAAGCCTGATGTGCTGCAGTCCATGGGGTCGCAAAGAGTCGGACACGACTGAGCGACTGCACTGAACTGAACTGATACAAAAATGGAATTATCTACTTGTCACCTCAGTTCAGTCCAGTCGCTCAGTCGTCTCCGACCCCTTGCGACCCCATGGACTGCAGCACACCCTGCCTCCCTGTCCATCACCAACTCCTGGAGTTTCCTCAAACTCATGTCCACCGAGTCAGTGATGCCATCCAACCATCTCATCCTCTGCCATCCCCTTCTCCTCCTGCCTTCAATCTTTCCCAGCATCAGGGTCTTTTCCAACGAGCCTGCTCTTCACAGC
>NW_024071274.1:0-6783 GCF_014754425.2 Oryx dammah
CCTCGAGAACAGAATAGCAACCCACTCCAGTATTCGTGCCTGGAGAACCCCTTGGACAGAGAAGCCTGACGGGCTATGGTCCACGGGGTCCCAAAGAGTCAGATATGACTGAGCAAGAGTGACACACATGTTGAACATAGGCTAAGTGTCTGCTCTCTCCCTTCCCCACCGAAAGAAAATCCATCACCCAGCCTGGTGATGTTCCTGGGAGCAGCAGGGTGCTTCTCCCCTACTTTCCCAGCTGCACCAGGGGAGCGAGCTGCTGTGTTCAGGGCACCCAAAGCATCACTTTGGGTGACACTTTGGTGGGGGTCGGGTCTCTTTCTGGAGCCGTCTAGTTATCCTTGCAAATATAAACGGCAGACCTCAGGGTCTGTGATGGACCGAGGCTCTATGGGCACTGCGAGCGTTGCTTTATCACACTGTCAGGTTTCTCAACTCTGCTGCTGCTGCCTCTGAGTCAGCTGAGTTCTGTGCACACCTGCTAAATGTCTGTGTTTTCCCCTCTCCCCCACCCCTCCACCCTTTGCTTCTCTGCAGCCCCTGCTCTCCAAGTGGATGGGCAGAATGCTACCTTTGCCTCCTGCAACATGGACAAGTGTATTCACGTTTGCAGACTTGGCTGCAACCACCCGTCTAAACGTTCCAGGGATATGGTGAGATTGAGTCCTGACTGTGGGGCTTCGGGTTCACGAAAGTGTGTGGGGAGCTGGGAAACTGGATGGTCTCTGCCTAGGATTAAAAGCCTACTTACTGTGACTGCCAATTCATTCTCCTTCAGCCTCCTCGGGACTGTTGTTGCTGCCTCTGGTGGTCAGTTATCCACCTGGGTTGGCAGTGGTGTTTTTGTTTGTTCTTTTTTAATTATCTGGCATGAGCCAGGTGTTGGATTTCGCAGGAAAGACACTAAAGTAGGTATTACAAAAATGTCTGAGGACATAAAGGTGAAAAAAAGTGAGTAGGAAAATTACTTTTAAAGTCAGCTTTGAAATAACTTACTGGTATTATACTGGTTTCTAGATAAACTGGTTTCTAGATTATTGACATTTGGCTTCCTTCTTAGATGTGATTTTGTTTTTGTTTTTCCCTTGGAGAAATATGCCTGAGGGTGGCTGGTTGTGTAGAGTGTATGACTGTGCACTTTGGATCAAGGAGGAAGGAGAAAGGGAAACGTGCCTAAAAACTGGGGTGGTGCTTGCTTATCCAGGGTGCATGCAAGCAGGCTTCTTGCAGAGACGACAGAGTGCTCCTGCCCCCTGCTGGAAGGTTGTGTTAGTTCAGTTCAGTTCAGTTCAGTTAGTTCAGTGGGTCAGTCGTGTCCAACTCTTTGCAACCCCAAAGACTGCAGCACACAGGCCTCCCTGTCCATCACCAACTCCTGGAGCCTGCTCAAACTCATGTCCATTGAGCGAGTGATGCCATCCAACCATCTCATCCTCTGTCGTCCCCTGTGCCTCCTGCCTTCAATCTTTCCCAGCATCAAGGTCTTTTCCAGTGAGTCAGTTATTTGCTTCAAGGGGCCAAAGTTTTGGAGTTTCAGCTTCAGCATCAGTCATTCCGATGTATATTCAGGGCTGATCTCCCTTTGGGTGGACTGGTCGGATCTCCTTGCAGTCCAAGGGACTCTCAAGAGTCTTCTCCAATTCCACAGTTCGAAAGCATCAGTTCTTCAGTGCTCAGCCATCTTTATAGTCCAAATCTCACATCCATACATGATTACTGGGTAGAAGAACCATAGCTTTGACTAGGCGGACCTTTGTTGGAAAAGTAATGTCTGTGTCTTTTAATATGCTGTCTAGGTTGGTCATAACTTTTCTTCCAAGGAGTAAGCATTTTTTAATTTCATGGCTGCAGTAACCATCTGCAGTGAATTTGGAGCCCCCCACCAAAATAGAGTCTGCCACTGTTTCCACTGTTTCCCCATCTATTTGCCATGAAGTGATGGGACCGGATGCCATGATCTTAGTTTTCTGAGTGTTGAGTCTTAAGCCAGATTTTTCACTCTCCTCTTTCACTTTCATCAAGAGGCCCTTTAGTTCTTCTTTGCTTTCTACCTTAAGGGTGGTGTCTTCTGCATATCTGAGATTATTGACGTTTCTCCCAGGAATCTTGATTCCAGCTTGTGCTTCTTCTGCCCGTCGTTCCTTACAATGTACTCTGCATATAGGTTAAATAAGTAGGGTGACAATGTACAGCCTTGATGTACTCCTTTCTCTGTTTAGAACCAATCTGTTGTTCCATGTCCAGTTCTATCTGTTGCTTCCTGGCCTGCATACAGATTTCTCCAGAGGTAGGTCAGGTGGTCTGGTATTCCCATCTCTAAGAATTTTCCAGAGTGTTTTCTGGTCCACACAGTCAAAGGCTGTGGCATAGTTAATAAAGTGAAAAGTAGATGTTTTCCTGGAACTCTCTTGGTTTTTTGATGATCCAGCAGATGTTGGCATTTTGATTTCTGGTTCCTCTGCCTTTTTGAAATCCAGCTTAAACAGCTGGAAGTTCATGGTTCATGTATGTTGAAGCCTGTCTTGGAGAATTTTGAGCATTACTGTATTAGCGTATGAGATGAGTGCAATTGTGCAGTACTTTGAGCATTCTTTGGTGATTGGAATGAAACTTGACTTTTCCAGTCCTGTGGCCACTGCTGAGATTTCCAGATTTGCTGGCAGATTGAGTGCAGTACTTTCACAGCATCATCTTCCAGGATTTGAAATAGCTCTACTGGAATTCCATCACCTCCTCTAGCTTTGTTCATAGTGATGCTTCCTAAAGCCCACTTGACTTCGCATTCCACAATGTCTGGGTCTAGGTCGGTGATCACACCATCATGATTATCTGGGTGAAGAAAATCTTTCTTATATAGTTCTTCTGTGTATTCTTGTCACCTCCTCTTAATATCTTTTGCTGCTGTTAGGACCATACGATTTCTGTGCTTTCTTGAGCCCTTCTTTGCGTGAAATAGGCTATTGGCAACTGTAAGTTTCTTGAAGAGACCTCTAGTCTTTCCCATTCTATTGTTTTCCTCTATTTCTTTGCACTGATCTCTGAGGAAGGCTTTCTTTTCTCTCCTTGCTATTCTTTGGAACTCAGCATTCAAATTGTGTTACAGGTCCCAGGCTTTTTGCAGGACAGTGTAGTCCAGCCCCCTGCTGAACGCTTGTGTTTACTACACCCAGGCCTTCGTTTCTTTCTCTCTCTCTCTTTTTTAAACCTTTTGCTCTCTTGCAGAATGAGGTCAATGCTATCAAATGGTGCCGGGGTCCAGCCCCAGTGGATCCAGGGAAATTCAAAGGGTGAACGGCGTAGGCGAGGAAAAGTTATCTATTTAGAAATATAAGATTAGATTAGGATGAAGTAGTGTATTAGGAAAATTTAGTGGAGAAAAGAGGCTGAATAACTTGGTTTACGTGGGAAGCCAATAAAAGGACAAGAGATTAGCACCATCTACGTTGGGCCACTCGCGCCCGTTTGAATATCGGAGAGTGCCCCGCCTTGGTCTCTCTCTCTGTCACAGTACTTAAACGCCGGGGCAACCATACCTAGTTGTATACACAGTCTTAGGTGATTTACATCATCCTCTGGCCAGAGGGCCAATTAACATTTTATGGCCCTTTTCTGATAAGGATTTGTCAACCAGAAGACTTGTGTTGTTCTTCCCAAAGTCTGGTGCCACTCTCAGAAAGCACTAAATAAAGTTACATTATTACATAGCAAGGACATAAGAGGAGTGCATTGATATATAACAAAGAAAAGTAATTAACTCAAAAGTCTAGTGTTGCTAACATCAACACTACTATATTCTTATTCCTATATCCCAGTAAGTCAACTCTTCGCATGAGTGGCCAAAGTACTGGAGCTTCCGCTTTAGCATCATTCCCTCCAGCGAAATCCTCAGGTTGATCTCCTTCAGAATGGACTGGTTGGATCTCCTTGCAGTCCAAGGGACTCTCAAGAGTCTTCTCCAACACCACAGTTCAAAAGCATCAATTCGTCGGTGCTCAGCCTTCTTCACAGTCCAACTCTCACACCCATACATGACCACAGGAAAACCCATAGCCTTGGCTAGACGGACCTTAGTCGGCAAAGTAATGTCTCTGCTTTTGAATAGACTATCTCGCTTGGGCAGAACTTTTCTTCCCAGGAGTAAGTGTCTTTTAATTGCATGGCTGCAGTCACCATCTGCTGTGATTTCGGAGCCCCCCAAAATAAAGTCTGACACTGTTTCCACTGTTTCCCCATCTATTTCCCATGAAGTGATGGGACCAGATGCCATGATCTTTCTTTTCTGAATGTTGAGCTGTAAGCCAACTTGTTGGCTCTCCTCTTTCACTTTCATCAAAGAGGCCCTGTAGTTCCTCCTCACTCTCTGCCATCAGGGTGGTGTCCTCTGCATATCTGAGGTTATTGAGATTTCTCCCGGCAATCTGGATTCCAGCTTGTGTTTCTTCCAGCCCAGCGTTTCTCAAGATGTACTCGGCATAGAAGTTAAATAAGCAGGGTGACAATAGACAGCCTTGACATACTCCTTTTCCTATTTGGAACCAGTCTGTTGTTCCATGTCCAGTTCTAACTGTGGCTTCCTGACCTGCATACAGATTTCTCAAGAGGCAGGTCAGGTGGTCTGCTATTCCCATCTCTTGAAGAATTTTCCACAGTTCACTGTCGTCGACACACTCAAGAACTGTATAAAGATCGCTAATCGAGAGCCAGACATCTTGGACAGTGAGGTCAAGTGGGCCTTAGAAAGCATCACTACGAACAAAGCTAGTGGAGGTGACGGAATTCCAGTGGGGCTCTTTCAAATCCTGAAAGACGATGCTGCACTCAATATGCCAGCATCTTTGGAAAACTCAGCAGTGGCCACAGGACCGGAAAAGGTCGGTTTTCATTCCTATTCCAAAGAAAGGCAATGCCAAAGAATGCTCAACCTACTGTACAATGGCACTCATCTCCCATGCTAGGACAGTCATGCTCAAAATTCTCCAAGCCAGGCTTCAGCAATACGTGAACCGTGAACTCCTGGATGTTCAAGCTGGTTTTAGAAAAGGCAGAGGAACCAGAGATCAACAGGCCAACATCCGCTGGATCATGGGAAAAAGCAAGAGAGTTCCAGAAAAACATCTATTTCTGCTTTATTGACTAAACTCATACTCATGTCTGGGCTGCATACCACATGCCTCAGTTTAATTCTGACCTTTCTATCTTCTGTTTGCCCTTAGGATGTTAAGCTCACTATTTCTGAGAAAGGGCTTCTTGCTACAAACATCTCTAAATTCCCTAATCTTGAGAAGACAGTAGAATATGCTCACATTGCCGCATGCCTTAAATGTTTCGCTTCTACCTATTTTAATTATTCCTAAACCTTAATTCCTGGGAGAATCCCACCTGGAGAATCCCGGGGACAGCAGAGCCTGGTGGGCTGCCGGTCTATGGGGTCGCACAGAGTCCGACACGACTTATGTGACTTAGCTGCTGCAGCAGCAGCAAACCCTAAGTTCAGCAAACTCCTTTGCCATAAACACTTGCTTCATAAATGGCCTTCAGATAGGAATCTCTCCCATGGGCTCAAGCTGCGGCCTCTGTGCTCACCTTGGAACACTCTTTTGGAAAAGTCCTTGAACAAGTGTCAGTGATTAACCTTATGAATTATTCTTTGAGCACAGCTGCAGAAGGCTTTATGCCTTCTCATGCTCCTCTCGGAAACAAGAAGCACCTTAAGATTCTCTTGAGTCAGCTCAGCCGAGGAAAGGAAGAAACAGGTCAGAATCACAAAGCCTAACTCCTTCCTGGTGGTCTGTGCCTTCGGAACAAAGGGAGGGGGTTTAGGGGCCGTGCCTCCTTTTTGTCAGTAATGCCTATTGTGGCCCCCAACAACCTACTGTTTCAGGTTCTTGCTTTGTGTGAACACTCACTGTCCTTTTAAGTATTCCGTAGATGTAGTCTAGGTAGTTAATCATGTATATAATGTGCAACTTGTGTGGCTTGAAAAGATGAGCCACTCGGCCCAGCGCCCCTCCAGGTCACCTCTAGCCGCTAGTGCAGCCTTAGGCCGCAGCTCCCTACTCCCCAAAGCGGCGGGAGGTCCCAGGCACGCCTCTCCCCGCCCCTACCAGCCTTGGGACAGCTCGCTGCAGCCCTAGAGTGTCCCTCTCCCTGACCCGGGAGCTGGAATCGACCCCAAGCGCTGTACCCGCGCTTCTCCTGGCGAGAGCGGCGCGTGCCCCCTTTCCTCTGCGCGCCGAGCGAGCCCAACTTTCATGTTGACACAGGGTCCACCGGCACGCGCGGCTGCAGTTGCCTTCCTGCCAGGGCTGCAGGACGCAAGCCCTGCCTTCTTGCGCACGGGGTGGACCCCGCCACCCGCGGCGCGTGCCCCCACATCCTGCGCTCGCGGCGTGCGTGAGACGCCGCTTCCTGCGCGCCGGGGAACGGTTGCCTTCCCCCCACCCCGGCATGCGCGGCGCGAAACTCCCCTTCCTGCACAGGTGGCGCAAGCACCCCATTTCTGCGCGCGTAGGGGGGCCCCAGAACCTCGTGCCAGCGCATTCCGGCCAGCCTTACCCGGCAGGAGGGCCGCGAGCCCCCCACCCCCTTTTCTCCCCAGGCTGTAGGGCGCCAGCTCTCTCTTCTTGCTCGCGCGGGGCCCCACGCCGCAGGCGACACGAGCCTCTCTTCCTGGGCACACGGGATCAGCCCTCTCCTGTGCACGTGTGGCGCGACGCGAGGCTCCACTTCTTGAGTGCGCCAGGCCAGGAGGCCTGGCGCACTCAAGAAGTGGAGCCTCGC
>NW_024071274.1:6883-8010 GCF_014754425.2 Oryx dammah
GGCCTCTCTGCCTGGGAACACGGGATCAGCCCTCTTCTGTGCACGTGTGGCGCGACGCGAGGCTCCACTACTTCAGTGCGCCAGGCCTCCTGGCCTGGCGGTGAAAACCCCAGGAGCTGCGCGCGCGGCGGAGCACGAGCCCCCACGCCTTCCTGCACACGTGCAGGGCCAGCCTATCCCTGGGAGCCCTCGGCGCGAGCACCCCGCACCCCCATTCCTGCTCGCCTGGCGCAGCTCAAGCACCTGGGTTCCTGCGCGCGGGGCGCCAGCACCTCCAGGAACAATTCCTGCCCAAGCAGACCATCCCTCCTCTCAGCACGCGGGGCCCCTTCCTGACCACGCGACGATACCTGACCCCTGCTTCCTGGGCGCGTGGCACAAGCCCCCCTTTTGTGCACTCCCGGAGCCCCCGGGGTCGGGTGTCCGTCCCCTCACACGAAGAGCTCCCCAGTCGAAAGCCGTGTTCCTCAACTGCCAAGAAGGGGGTCCGCACTCGTGGGCTCCGCGGCCTCCACTGGGCATGGAGCGGTTCCCCACTGCGGGCCGTGTGTTCTCAACCGCGCACCGAGTGGTCCCCGCTCGCAGGCAGCACCCCCTCAACTGGGCACGGAGCCTGCGATACTAGTTCCTGGGAAAGATTGAGGGCAGAAAGAGTAGGTGACGACAGACGATGAGATGGTTGGTTGGCGTCATCCCCTCAATGGACCTGAATTTTAGCAAGCCCCAGGAGTTAGTGATGGATTGGGGTCTCGCAGGTTCTGCGATTCATAGGGTAGCGGACTCTGTCGATACTGAGCCACTGAACTGAACCGAACTGCAATTACATAAAGATTCCACATGATGGCACTCTAACATAAGAAATGAAAAACAAAACAAAACAAAACAAAACAGAACAAAATCTGCCCTGCACCTTGCTTCCCCTCTCCTAATGAGAACATTGAGCAGAATGATAGAGCACACTATTACAACTACTATGTGAACCATCGTTCAAAAACATCACGTAAAAAAGTATAGAATCCACGTAAACCTACTTCGAAAAAATGGGAGACGAAATACGTTCCAAAACATGTTCAGGCACTAAATCCATCTAGTATTCTCAGGGCCACAGAACCAGAATCTGTACCTGC
>NW_024071275.1:0-8009 GCF_014754425.2 Oryx dammah
GGAAAAGGAGTATGTCAAGGCTGTATATTGTCACCCTGCTTATTTAACTTCTATGCAGAGTACATCATGAGAAACTCTGGGCTGGAAGAAGCACAAGCAGGAATCAAGATTGCCAAGAGAAGTATCAATAACCTCAGATATGCAGATGACACGACCTTTATGGCAGAAAGTGAAGAGGAACTAAAAAGCCTCTTGATGAAAGTAAAAGAGGAGAGTGAAAAAGTTGGCTTAAAGCTCAACATTCAGAAAACAAAGATCATGACATCCGGTCCCACCACTTCATGGGAAATAGATGGGGAAACAGTGGAAACAGTGTCAGACTTTATTTTGGGGGCTCCAAAGTCACTGCAGTTGGTGACTGTAGCCATGAAATTAAAAGACGCTTATTCCTTGTAAGAAAAGTTATGACCAACCTAGATAGCATATTGAAAAGCAGAGACATTACTTTGCCAACAAAGGTCCATCTAGTCAAGGCTATGGTTTTTCCAGTGGTCATGTATGGATGTGAGAGTTAGACTGTGAAGAAGGCTGAGCGCCGAAGAATTGATGCATTTCAACTGTGATGCTGGAGAAGACTCTTGAGAGTCCCTTGGACTGCAAGGAGATCCAACCAGTCCATTCTGAAGGAGATCAGCCCTGGATGTTCTTTGGAGCGAATAATGCTGAAGCTGAAACTCCAGTACTTTGACCACCTCATGGGAAGCGTTGACTCATTGGAAAAGACCCTGATGCTGGGAGAGATTGGGGGAAGGAGGAGAAGGGGACGACCGAGGATGAGATGGCTGGATGGCATCACTGACTTGATTAACGGGAGTCTGAGTGAACTCTGGGAGTTGGTGATGGACAGGGAGGCCTGGCGTGCTGCAATTTAGCAGGTCGCAAAGAGCCAGACACTACTGAGCAACTGAACTGAACTGATAAATAAAATCTTGACATGTATTCAGTTTGTTTTTGTATGAGAAGCATAAACTTACTTTTAAAAAAAGTTTTTTTGATACACCTTGCCACTTTGCTGATATGATCACACTGACTCTCAAGTGACTATATTATTGACCCCTTCTTTTTTTTTAGTACCTCATTTCTCTGCTTGTTGGAGACATTGAATGATTTCTACCTGTAGCCCTCAACTCATGAATTAATGTTCACTGAATATATCCTTACTCTCTTGACCTCAGACAGAAGGCCAAAGGAAAGATTAGCCTCCCACAGCTCTGCTCTGAGGGATAGTGTGCTGAGAAAAAGATTAGTGCAACCAAGTGTGGGACTAAACACAGATTTCCACTCACTTACTCTATTTTAGGAAGTTATTGTATGTGGGCAATGATATAGGCTGAATTATTAAAATTATAAATGAATCATACTATACAGTAACTATTACGATCATAACTGATATAAATTTCAATCAGTAATAAAGTTAAGTGGTTAAAAGAATAGAGGTTTCAGGAAGATAGCATGAAATTGACAAGTTTGTGGAACCGTGATTTTCTCTTGGATTCACAAAGAATTTCCTGTCAGAAATATTAAGTCTTTACCTACTTTCACCTGTTTGATTTAATGCTAAGTTATCCAGAATCAGAGGAATTTGGAACATGTAATTTCCTTCCAGAGGGAGGTGAGAGGTCAGATTCTATGATTGTTGTTGCACAGGAATGTTAATTTCTTGTTAAGATGAATGGACTCTTGTCTTTGCATGGCTGGTATAATAATACTTCCTGTCTTCCATTTGTGAATTATAATAAATTGATTTATAAAATTCTCTTCAGAAAATGCTGGATTCCCCAGTACATATGTTTAACAATTTCAAATATAACCATAAGACTTTTCTAGTATGACTTTTATGAATCCATACCTATTTCCCAGTCTTTTAATTTTCATCCAGACCTTGTCAATTTTTCTTTTTATTAATTTCATCATTAACATATGTCTATTCCATGATTTCCATCTCAGATAATATAGACTGTGGCTTGTTATTTTTATAACTAGAGTAACTTTGTTTTTTTAAATCATCAAAACAGTATGTCAAAAGCAATATAATTCCTGTGACAAAGTAGCAACTATAGGTAACAAAGAATTAATTCTCCCTCCTGACTCCATCTGTCAAAAATAAAGACTATTAATGCCTCTAAAATACCTTTCAATGTTCATCGCAGCACTGTTTATAATAGCCAGGACATGGAAACAACCTAGATGTCCATCAGCAGATGAATGGATAAGAAAGCTGTGGTACATATACACAATGGAGTATTACTCAGCTGTTAAAAAGAATACATTTGAATCAGTTCTGATGAGATGGATGAAACTGGAGCCGATTATACAGAGTGAAGTAAGCCAGAAAGAAAAACATCAATACAGTATACTAACACACATATATGGAATTTAGAAAGATGGCAAAGATGACCCTGTATGCAGGACAGCAAAAAAGACAGATGTGTATAGCGGACTTTTGGACTCAGTGGGAGAGGGAGAGGGTGAGATGATTTGGGAGAATGGCATTGAAACATGTATAATATCATGTAAGAAATGAATCACCAGTCTATGTCCGATGCAGGATATGGCACGCTTGGGGCTGGTATGCGGGGATGACCCAGAGAGATGTTGTGGGGAGGGAGGAGGGAGGGGGGTTCATGTTTGAGAACGCATGTATACCCGTGGTGGATTCATGTCAATGTATGGCAAAACCAATACAGAATTGTAAAGTAAAAAATAATAATAATAATAATAATAAATAAATTTCTGAAACTTAAAAAAAATAAAAAATAAAAAATAAAAAAATAAAATACCTTTCAGATATTTTTCTATAGATAAATGCGGGTATAATATATTTTATGCACATATACATCTTTAAAAATATATAATCTTGCTGTTTAAAAATCTTTTTTCACCAAAAATAATGAAATGAAATTCTCCTATGTTCCTAATACATGTTCTAGAACCTATGTTCTAAATCATGAACTCAGGAGTTGGACTGGTTCAGATCCTGGTTGTGTGACTTTGAGAAGTTACTTAACCTTACTAAGCCTCAGTTATTTTATCTGTAAAGTGAATTTAATGTTAACTCCCTCCCTGGTGGCTCAGATGGTTAAGAATCTGTGGAAATGCAGGAGATCTGGGTTCAATCCCTGGGTTGGGAAGATCCTCTGGAGAGAATGGCAACCCACTTCAGTATTCTTGCATGGAGAATTCCAAGGACAGAGGAGTCTGGTGGGCTACAGTCCATGGGTTCATAAAGAGTTGGACATGACTGAGCGACTAATACTTTCACTTTTCACCTGCATTATAGCTATGCTGTGATGTTTAAACAAAATAATACTTGTAAAGTATCCAACACATAAAAGCATTACATGTGTGTTAGATATTATAATTTCCCTGACAATAAATATGACTTTTAAATTCAGTCTATAATCTTAAAAACTGAACTGAGGTTGAGGTAGTGGGAGTTGGGGAGAGATTTATTGTTTTTCTTTCATTGGGTTTAGAGATAATCAATGCACTTGATAATCTGATGTTATAACAAAAAAATTGTGAGGAGTTTTCTTGATGCCATTTCCTTCCTCAGTGAGCTCTGTAGGGTTAAGAGTTGCCCTCTCAGAGTAATTGTTTATAGCTGAAGGTGAATTACATTGTTCATTATTGAATCAGACTCTGGCTCTAGCATTCCAGAGACAACTGAACTTTTGTGGTTGGCAGCTGTGGAAATTTAATTTTGGTGGAATGGGGCCATTAATAACTAACAAAAGAACTATACGCTTGAGTTCATCTTAACAACTAAGCTCCTGTTGGGTTTCTGGAGATGCAAAGTGAAAGTAAAAATTGCTCAGTCATTTCCAACTCTTTGTGACCGCATAGACTATATAGTCCAAAGAATTCTCTAGGCCAGAATACTGGAGTGGGTGGCCTTTCCATTCTCCACAGGATTTTCCCAACCCAGGGGTCGAACCCAGGTCTCCTGCATTGCAGGTGGATTCTTTATCAGCTGAGTCACTATGGAAGCCCAACAATACTGGAGTGGGTAGCCTACCCCTTCTCCAGCAGATCTTTCTGACTCAGGAATCGAACTGGGGTCTCCTGCATTGCAGGCAGATTCTTTACCAACTGAACTATCAGGGAAGCCTGGAGATGCAAAAGTCATGACAAATTGCATCACCCCATAGTTCCTTAGGCACTCTATCAGATCTAATCCCTTGAATCTATTTGTCACTTCCACTGTATAATCGTAAGAGATTTGATTTAGGTCATACCTGAATGGTCTAGTAGTTTTCCATACTTTCCTCAATTTAACTCTGAATTTGGCAATAAGGAAGGAGTTCATGATCTGAGCCTCAGTCAACTCCTGGTCTTGTTTATGCTGGCTGTATAGAGCTTCTCCATCTTTGGATGCAAAGAATATAATCAATCTGATTTCAGTATGGACCATCTGGTGATGTCCATGTGTAGAGTCTTCTTTTGTGTTGTTGGAAGAGGGCATTTGCTATGACCAGTGTGTTCTCTTGGAAAAACTCTGTTAGCCTTTGCTCTACTTCATCCTGTACTCCATGGCCAAATTTGCCTGTTACTCCATATGTCTCTTGACTTCCTACTTTGCATTCCTGTCCCCTATAATGAAGAGGACATCTTTTTGGGGTGTTAGTTCTAGAAGATCTTGTAGGTCTTCATAGAACTGTTCAACTTTAGCTTCTTCAGCATTACTGGTCAGAGCATAGACTTGGATTTCTGTGATACTGAATGATTTGCCTTGGAAAATGATTCTGTCATTTTTGAGATTGCATCCAAGTACTGCATTTTTGACTCTTGTTCACCATGATGGCTACTCCATTTCTTCTAAGGGATTGCTGCCCACAGTAGTAGATATAATGGTCATCTGAGTTAAATTCACCCATTCCAGTCCATTTTAGTTCACTGATTCCTAAAATGTCAGCGTTCATTCTTGCCATCTCCTGTTTGACCACTTCCAATTTGCCTTGATTCATGCACCTAACATTCCAGGTTCCAATGCAATATTGCTCTTTACAGCATTGGACCTTGCTTCTATCACCAGTCACATCAACAACTGGGTGTTGTTTTTGCTTTGGCTCCATCCTTTCATTCTTTCTGGAGTTATTTCTCCACTGATCTCTAGTAGCATACTGAACACCTACTGACCCTGGGACATCTCTTTCAGTATCCTATCATTTTGCCTTTTCATACTGTTCATGGGATTCTCAAGGCAAGAATCACTTCATGGCAAATAGATGGGGGAACAATGGAAACAGTGACAGAATCTATTTTTTAGGGCTCCAAAATCTTTGCAGATGGTGACTGCAGCCATGAAATTAAAAGATGCTTCCTCTTCAGAAGAAAATCTATGACAAACCCAGAGAGCATATTAAAAAGCAGAGACATTACCTTACCAACAAAGGTCCATCTAGTAAAAACTATGGTTTTTCCAGTAGTCATGTATGGATGTGAGAGTTGGACTATAAAGAAAGTTGAGCACTGAAGAATTGATGCTTTTGAACTGTGGTGTTGGAGAAGACTCTTGAGAGTCCCTTGGACTGCAAGGAGATCAAACCAGTCTATCCTAAGTGGAAGGACTGATGCTAAGCTGAAACGCCAATACTTTGGCCAACTGATGGGAAGAACTGACTCCTTGGAAAAGACCCTGATGCTGGGGAAGATTGAAGGCAGTAGGAGAAGGGGAGACAGTGGGTGAGATGATTGGATGGCATCACCAACTCAGTGGACATGAGTTTGAGCCAGCTTCAGGAACTGGTGAAAGACAGGGAAGCCTGGCATGCTGCAGTCCACGGGGTCACAAAGAGTCGAACATGACAGAGTGAGTGAACTGATAATGAAACAGACACTGAGTGAGTGACGTAGTCAAATTCACATTCAACACAATAATGGTTTTTAGAAGTTGGTAGATGGAGATATCATGTTGGGACTTTTATATAGAAAACAGGAATTTTTAAACTGTTAACTCATTTACATATTGCTTCATAGCATTGTGGAAAGTGAGTAGGAGCTAATTATAATTACAGCTAGTATTTATTATGTCCTGGGTACTGTGATGGATACTCTAAGTCTGTAAGTGCTTGTCTACCTTGGGAGGTGGAGGTGGCAGGTGGGATGGTTAGCCTTGTTCTCTCTCTCATTCATGGGACCTCAAATTCAGACTGTTGATATTATCTCTGAATTAGGTAATACTTACAAGCACGGTGACACACTGAGAAATGCTAAGAATGTACTCTGTACAGTTTTAAATGTTTGGCCCATTAATAGTCCATGCTGCCTGTAGTGGTATTTGAAGGGATTTTAAAAATACATACTATAATCTCACATGAATAGTACAATTATATAAATGTATTATGCATGTTCATATGTATCCAAATATATACATATGACAATATATACAAATACATATACATATTTTTATAGATGTCTATCAAATACCTCATTATTATCGAAATTCCTTTTCACATTCCCCTCTTTTTAGTGTACTTAGAGCCTCAGAAACTAGCAGTGATCTGAGCTTTTCTTGATCTTAGAGGGACTCTCCAAACTACAAGTCTTTAAGGTGCCCTATTCCAGGGACAAATGAGGAGGAGTTTCTCACCAGATCAGCTCAGCGTCTGCTTCAGTGGGCCTGGGCAGACTGATTTTTAATAGCCTGTCAGATCATCATGATGCAAGTGAAAGTTTGGGAACCATTGGCCAAGGAGAATTAACAGAGAGCTTGAGGGCTCCACAGTAAAGGGTTTTGGGTGTCCCCCATTGTCTAATTTCAGAGTCATTACCTCTGAGAAATGGTGATGCACATAGCTGTGTCCTCCCTACAAAGGTTTCACATATGGAAAATATCAGAACAGTGAAAGTCCATTGACTGGGTTAGCAAGGCAGAGAGCTAGTGATGTTCAGATAGCAGCTTTAAAATGTAGTTTCCAGGGCTGTGTCTCCTGCCTGAGCAAACAACTGTGTAGCTCATGCTCATTTAGCAGCAAAAAGGGACTGTTCTCTCATTTTTCTAAAAGAAAAAATGTATGCAAAATGATCAAAGGAACTGAAGATACTAGTCAAAATCTGAATTAAAGCAACAATAATGACTCTCATAATCAATTCAGTTCAGTTCAGTCGCTCAGTCGTGTCCAACTCTTTGCGACCCCATGAATCGCAGCACGCCAAGCCTCCCTGTCCATTACCATCTCCTGGAGTTCACTCAGACTCGCGTTCATCAAGTCAGTGATGTCATCCAGCCATCTCATCCTCTGTTGTCCCCTTCTCCTGCCCCCAATCCCTCCCAGCATCAGAGTCTTTTCCAATGAGTCAACTCTTCGCATGAGGTGGCCAAAGTACTGGAGTTTCAGCTTTAGCATTATTCCTTCTAAAGAAATCCCAGGGTTGATCTCCTTCAGAATGGACTGGTTGGATCTCCTTGCAGTCCAAGGGACTCTCAAGAGTCTTCTCCAACACCACAGTTCAAAAGCATCAATTCTTCGGCACTCAGCCTTCTTCACAGTCCAACTCTCACATCCATACATGACCACTGGGAAAACCATAGCCTTGACTAGATGGACCTTAGTCGGCAAAGTAATATCTCTGCTTTTGAATATACTGTCTAGGTTGGCCATAACTTTTCTTCCAAGGAGTAAGTGTTTTTTAATTTCATGGCTGCAATCACCATCTGCAGTGATTTTGGAGCCCCCCAAAATAAAGTCTGACACTATTTCCACTGTTTCTCCATCTATTTCCCATGAAGTGATGGGACCGGATGCCATGATCTTCATTTTCTGAATGTTGAGCTTTAAGCCAACTTTTTCACTCTCCTCTTTTACTTTCATCAAGAGGCTTTTTAGTTCCTCTTCACTTTCTGCCATAAGGGTGGTGTCATCTGCATATCTGAGGTTATTGATATTTCTCCCGGCAGTCTTGACTCCAGCTTGTGTTTCTTCCAGCCCAGAGTTTCTCATGATGTACTCTGCATAGAAATTAAATAAGCAGGGTGACAATATACAGCCTTGACATACTCCTTTTCC